>NW_015386908.1:90910-125400 GCF_001527695.2 Protobothrops mucrosquamatus | reverse complement strand
AATATTACTGAACAATGATAGGCAGATCAAAAAAGATTCATTATCAGAAATAAATATTCAAGGATGCAGAAGTGGAAGAGATTTACAAACAACAGCCCCTAAAAACCTGGTGCTTATAATGAAGGATGTGAATAAGATGCTTGCAAGGATTAAAATGATGTCTATCAAACAGAGCAATCAGAAAAAATCCAAGATCATTTAGAAGAAAATAACATTCATCCAGTAGAATTGGAAGGAAATAAAAAGAAAAGCAGACATATAAAAGATCAGTTTTTGACTGATAAAATAATTTTTGAGAATTGCAAAAGACAAAAAACTAATTTACATATGGTCCAGACTGAATTTGAAGTAGTGTTATGCACAAATGATAATAGCTAAATTGTAAAATTTGGTCAAATTCAGGTTTGAAACAGAAGATGAACAGGTTGAAGACTGCAAATGTTAGTTACAAATAAATATGGATGTATGGATATAAGGAATAAAATCAGAAGTTTCAGCTGCTTTTAAGTCTTTTAAGAAGAAACTGGACAGCCACTTGTCTGGAATAGTACAAGGTCTCCTGCTTAAGCAGGGGATTGAACTAGAAGAACTAGAAGATCTCCAAGATCCCTTCTGTTATTCTGTTAAAATATGGGAACCCGGTGTTAAATTTGTACTATTTACGAGATCCCTTTTACAAAGTGATATACCATTGGTATATGACATCACAAGACATATGACAGTCAAGCTGTAAAAAATATACAAAGGAGTATCGAACCAAATTGATAGTGTGAAAAGGAAGAGGGTTGTTGTTTTTTTTATCAAGCATGATGACCTTGTGAAAAATAAAAAAAAATCCATACAATGATGCAAAAGACACTGCAAATTAAAATTACAGTGGAACCAGAATGATTTACATTGGGTGCTACAGTCATTGAAATAGACAAGAAGTATGGGAAATTCTTCTTGTGTATGATAACTGTGGCAAGATGATTGTATGCACAAAGATTCCTCCCATTCTAGAACCAACAAAAACAAGGCACCTAAAAGATGGGAAAGGCCTAACTAAGAGTTAAATGGAGCTTTTCTTATGTCATCACTACTTAAAGTCAGCTTCTGATATTTATTGTCTGTATGCTCTGATTGTAGCTTGTCCTTCTCCCAGTCAGATTGCTCTTTGGTTAACTAGCACATATTTAATTAAATAACAAAGTGCTGCAAATAGTGGTTATTCCATAGCACAAACTTACTCTCTAGAAAACTGATACCCAAAGTGATCAATCCTCACTTCCTCAACACACATGCCCTCTATATCTATACAAGAAAACCCCATTTTCTGACTCCATCAACAAGGTGTAGCCCTGAGGCTCCAGCTATATTTAGTCATCAATGGCACAGCCAGCTTTCACTCAAAAGGACAATTCTTGGAAATACTCAAAAGCATCTTGGAAATGCTCAAAAGCATCTTATGTTTCAATAGAAAAGAGGCAGAATTTGGCAACTCTTAGCAAAGCCATAATTTTTTTTTTTGGGGGGGGGGGGAAGTGCAGGAATTTGTAAAGCAAAATGAAGATTTTTACACCAGAAAAAGAATAGAACAGTTGGCAATTTTTCACAGTGACAATTTTAAAATTAATACCTGAGTGATGAAAGCTTATTCAGCAGAAATCCAGAAGACTGAACCTATTTTTGGTTGTGCCAAACTAAAAGTGGAGAATTTTTAGAAGATAAGATGGACTTCAGCCTTAAAAATTAAACGAAAGTATTCCTTACCATCAACATATATATGTTTCCTTTTTATTATCATTTTAGCCTTCATATTCTTTTCATGAATAGAGTAAGACCCTCTCCTCTTTTTTTGTTTATCTCCAGGGTCCAGCATGTGTCTGTCTTAATACCATTTACTGTAACACTGTACAATCATTTGTGTTAGGAGGCAGGACAACACTCCAAACCAAATGCAATTCATCATGTTGACATAACAAATGTGGACATTAATTAAAGATCAGCAGAATCCAGCACAGAAGTTTGCCTCCATCTGCTTGACCTCAGGTAATAACCATATTCCTTTAACCAGAACTGACAGGTTTTTTGTATTTCTTGAGACTCACTAAAGTTGCCACCCTTAGTCTAACACTATGTGCCACAGAAAACACCTCAACACCTATCCACCTCAACATTTCTTTTCCTTTATCTACTTTTAAACGTTTTCTCTTTTCATGTATAATTCTGTATGACATACTCTGTGGGCATAGTTCATCTCCAATACACATTTAAACACAGACCCCACTGTTCAGAGGAGGAGATCACCATACATTTATGAAAATAGTTCCTTCTCGGTCCATCTTCTTCATCTCCTATTGAGTGAGTCATGTTGAGGAAAACTTACTGAATCTTATCTTATCTAATCTTATCAAGACTGTCACTTGTCTGAGATGGTATAGGTTCTCCTGCTTGAGCAGGGGGCTGGACTAGAAAACCTCCAAGGTCCCTTCCAGCTCTATCCTATCCTATCCTATCCTATCCTATCCTATCCTATCCTATCCTATCCTATCCTATCCTATCCTATCCTATCATATNTTATATTATATTATATTATATTATATTATATTATATTATTATATTATATTATATTATATTATATTATATTATATTATATTATATTATATTATATTATATTATATTATATTATATTATATTATATTATATTATATTATATTATATTATATTATATTATATTATATTATATTATATTATATTATATTATATTATATTATATAGAGATGATCTTACATTGGTGGCCCAACCATGTCTTCCATAATTCTGATCATATGTAGTTTGCTGTTCAATGATATATGTATATGCTATATGTATGAGATGTTCTGTTTGAACAAATAAAACAGCACATATTTTTTTAAAAATAAAAAGTATAGAGTAATAAAAAAGAAAATAAAAACAAATAGTTAAATAAATATAATTAATGTTTCCACTTTGGACTCTCTTTGCAAGGATAATCTGGCTATACCAAATGCAATTTCTTTGCCTTCTTTCTGACAGGAATCAATAATCTGCCCTTAACCAACTCTGACCAACAGCTCTTTTTTGGATGATCTACTCTACATTGGGTAGAGATGAGTATCAAGATCATCTACTATATCAAGCCATTGAGAAGAATATTTTAGCCATCAAGACAACGTCTTGGATAGCACAGCTATCCAGATATTCAAGCACACCATTGTCTCTTCACAGCGCAACAAAGACAGGTATTGGAGGCATGTTTTGACTTGATTATCTGGAAGGAATTTGATTTGTATCTCCTGAGGAAGTGAATTCCTTGGGACTGTTATCGGCCACTTAGACCCTTGTTCTTCCTGCATGTGAAGGCCGCTTGGGAGGCGACAAAGAACTGTATCCACATAGTGGTATTGGTTTGTTTGAGAGATGGCTGATTCTACTGACTTGCACCTCTTCTTCAAGAGGTCATTGCAGCACCAAACTGGCCTCAACAATTTTTGCCTAGTCCCGCTTTTTTATGGGAAGGTTGTTGAAAGTTATTGGATTGCAGCTACAAATGAGCTGGATGAAATGGATTATCTTGATTGATATCAGTTGAGTTTCAGATCTGGATACTATACTGAGATTGCATTGGTCGTGCTTGTTTATGAGCTATGGCAGGATGTCATCACCACCTGGTATAAATAAATAAATGCTCCTTACTCTTGGTGATATGTTCTCGTTCTTGGAAGAAACAGGGAAAGCATTCCAAGCACACAGTCAGATAGATTTGCCCTTGGCAAACTCTATTGAATGAGACCATCAGAACCAGGAGTGAGTAATCTGCATAAGCTAGACAGAAATGCCAATGAGATGGCACCTTGATGCATATGTGCTGACTTTGAAGGGATCCACCAGCCATCATCACTCTGCAGTTCCTTGAGTGGTATAAGGCCTTTCTTTGCCTTATTGTATTCTTGTATTCCTGAATATTTTTTATTGCTGCCCTATGTTATGTTATTATGTTATTAATATGCTGTATGCAGCCGTTATAAAACAAACTAAAATTATATATCTCAAAGTTCTTTATACTGAAGTCAAAGTTTGGACAAAAAAACCTCCATTTACTTAAAATACCCAAGAGAAATTATAGCAGTATATCAGTGTGTAAATAAATCTAGAAGCTACATTCATCTTAATAAATTTTCTTCTCTATAGAGTCAGTTTAGTGTAGTGATGAAAGCATCAGGCTAGTAATTGGGAGATCATGAGTTCTAATCCTACCTTAGGTAACTGGGAGACTTTGGGCCAGTCATTTTCTCTTAGCTCTAAGAAGGAGGCAATGGCAAAGCACTTCTGAAACACCTTGCCAAGAAAATTGCAGGGACTTACCCAGGCAGATTCTGAGAATCGGACATGACTGACCAAAAGGAAAAAAAAATCTTCATCTACACCCATGATTATTTGTGCCATTTGAGAGCAGAGGGAACAACCTTTTTTATTAATTTATTTTTATTAAACTTATCAGAACATCAAATACAAATGAAATTGAAAATAGTGGAAAATGTGGAAGGGAAAATGGGAAGCGAGGAATGTAAGATAAAGATGGGGGGGAAAAAAAGAAAAGCATTAGCTTCTGACTCTTTTCAGCAAGTAAAGTAAAATAATATTACTCAACTTTTTGACTATTTGTAATTACAAAGAAAACTTATATAAAATGTTTTATAGATGGCACTTGCCACCAGCAAGACTAGCAAAAATGTTTAAAAATGTCAGATAGATGTTGGAAATGTAATCACAAGTCAGGTACTTATTATCATGTAAGGTGGAGCAAAGAGATATTGGACAAAGCAAAGAGATATTGGACAAAAATACATACTTGGCTAGAAAAGATGTTGGGAAAACATGTAGATTTTAAACCTAAACTTTTTTATTAGGTATAATGCCAGAAAAGCTTGACAAACAAAGTATATACTTGATGTTACATGTGATAAGAGCGGCGAGAATCATATTCACACAATACTGGAAAAATGAAGAAATGCCACCAGAGGAAGAAATAATTTAAAAAATACTAGATTGTGCAGAAATGGACAGACTTACTCTGAGGTTGAAAGAAAAAGGAGAAACAGAATACTTTCAAACTTGGGACTTATTTTATCAATGACTGGAGAAAAGAATAAGGGATTAGGAATTCAATTTGTATTAGTGAATGATAAACTCAAACAACACGTTTGTTGAATAAGTACTTTTGAATTGTATTTAAAAAATCAATAAAAACTTTATATATATAAATAAGTAAATAAAATTATCAACATAATTGGTTACAATAGGTTTTACAAACCATAAAATAAAATTGGGCACTTAATTAAATTTCTCCAAATTGGATTAATCATTCTAAATTATTTCAGAATATTTATACATTAAATAAAACTTTTTTTCAGATACTAAGGAATATATTACATTTGTTCAATTAAGTCTGGGGTGAAGTCAAGACAGTTATTAGCCCAGTTATTACATTGCCACAAACAGTCTAAGTTCAACCCTTCTCAAATTCCGTTGACTCATATCTAGCACCAATCTAGTGCTTACCATTAGTTGGCTAGATTCTTATGTATAGGCATGAGGAGTAAATCATCTTAACTGGAACTTAATATAGTTCCAGTTCTTCACACCTGTACTATATAAATATATACTGTAATAAAGCAGTTTGGATGGAGTTCCATGATAATAATATGAAAGATTTTTTGGGACAAAGTTAAATATCAAATATGAACTGGTTCGAGAAAAAAAACATGCTAGAACAGCGGTTCTCAACCTATGGGTCGCGACCCCATTTGGGGTCGATCGACCATTTCACGGGGGTCGCCAAGCAAGGCTGTCTGCCATTTTTTCCCCTTTTCCGGCGGGTGCCTTACCTCCCTTGGGCTGGGCCAGCTGGTGGTCGACCTGCTCCATCTCTGCCACTTGCCAGCTACGCCTCGGCCGGTGCAGGGGGCGGAACCACGCATGTGCAGCGTTCCCGGGCAGGGAAAGTCCTCGACTTACGACTGGTTGGGTAGTTCTCGACTTACGACCGGTTTAGTCCTTGACGTACGACCGGTTTAGTCCTCGACTTACGACCGGTTGGGGGTCGCGGCATTAAAAAGGTTGAGAACCACTGTGCTAGAAGAAGAGGCTAAGCAGAACTAAATGACTGGGCTTCATGGGACTTTCATTCTATCCCCCACCCCTATTTTCCTATTTCTACTTTATCACTGGCATGCTTGAAAAGCTTGAGAGTCAGTTAGATATATTTGGGTATAGAAAAAAGAAACAATCAATCCCAGTGAACTATACATAAACAATAAAAGTGGCAAAGCTTTTCTGATCAGAGGGAAAACTTTTAGTAGAACTTGTTTGTTCGTCTTCTCTGGATTGGTAGCTGTTTTGGAATATTATTCTTTCTAATGATCTGAGTGTTTTATTTGACAGTTCCATTTAATAAATCTAAGTAATTCAAAGAAGAGAATTAATGAATTCTGTAGAAAGAAAGCTCCTGACCATCTTAATTTATTTCTTCCCTTTTTCAAGACTGACTACAAATAATAAAAGAAATGCTAATTTATATTGAAACACACATACACGTACAAAAAAAAAGATATAATCTTATTTTATTTAGATGCTCTTGACTAAAGCACTATGACTGGCAATCACTATATGCAGAATAAAATGCAATATCAGTCTAGCAGTTATAAACACATTGATGAGAAATATCACCTTTTGAATCTCCAGTATGGATGCGAGGATACAAATACTGAAAGCCTTTATCCAGAATTAGTGAGGCTCTTGAGATGTTATTCAAGGACCCAAGAACAGGGCTGCAGAAATGCAGATGACACCGGAAAACACAGTTGTGATGTCTACATCTCTTTCCTTCTGTCTAATTGTCATGTGGCATTTTTCATCCCAGGTACATTAGCTTCCATAAGAACAAATTGGAACTCCTAGTACCAGTCATGTTGTCCATTCTGGTTCAGGATGTTGGAATTTGTGATTTAAGAACCCATAGTTTGTATTTCTTACCTTTTATCTGGAAAGTTTAACCAAGGCAAAATGTTGTGCAAATTGGGAAACCATAATTCATATTGCTAACTATTAATCATGCCAGGAAGAAAACACTTTTAGCCATAACAGGATTAATAGCTGTATTTGTAATATGCTTATTTCAAGGGTTATAAATGCTTAGCCAGGCATTATTTTTTCCTATTTGTGGAAAAGGATATATACAGTATATGTATACATACAAGGATATTACAGCTTTCAGGTTCTCTCATTTGCCCTTCAAGTGGCATCAAAAATTATTTTAAAAGTGCATGTTTTGATTGCTAGATTAGCTGCCATGTTGTGTAAATAGGGATCGAATTAGTGAATAAAGATATCAGATAATATCTAAAAGATATGCAAGATGAAAAGAGCTAAATAAAAAAGAAGGGAGAACTGGTGAAGCAAGCAATATTTCACTCATCTGCAAAGTGGACTCTTACTATATTCACATAATACACTAGCATTGGTTGGCATGAAACCATTAGCAAATTACTTAGTCTGAGAACTTGCAGCAGATGATAGGGCTAACCATACCTGGGAGTAGATTATCAGTCTTTCTCTTCTTTGGTATCTTAGCAACCTTTGTGGCTGCTGACTGGTTGGCATTTCCTGATATTTTTTTCCCTCCTATTTCTAAATACATTTAATGTAGGGTAAGGCTATGTAACACCCATCCTCCCCATGTCAGGAGGAGGAACATGCTACTGAGTGAATGGCTCCTTTTTTTCTTGGATGACTAATAGACAGAAAAGAATATTTGTAGCTCAGGTATGAACTGTGAGCTTCTTCGTGCACTCTGAGATTGGTTGGGTTTTTTTTGTAGACATTTAATTACCTAACTAGGTTACATCACCAGTGCATTGCGAATATCTGCAAGAAAACAATCAAGCTCAGAGATCACCAAAATCCCTACAGATGATTAACCATCAGTCTAGATTTGGATAATATTCTAGGGGACAGAGAGGTTAAGACCCCAACACATATACACACTAACCGCTATTACACAGATAGCTTGGCTTGCATATCCTTGCCCTAGTACCCAACTATTTAACAATTGTGCCTTCATTCTGGTAACAGGCTTCTCTGAGATGTGAATTATCGCTGCAGTCATTATTACTGGCCAACAGTTTCAACTGTGGGAGGAAAAAAAAATCTGTCACTGCCAGATATGAATCACTAATTCTTAGGTGAATACATTATAATCTTAGATACCATCATTTATGCAAATCACTGAGTATATATTATAAGATTAATTGCATGCATTGTTTGAATAGGAATATCAATATTTATAACATCTCAACAACTTACAGAGCAAGATAAGAAGAAGACATGGCCCTGTTCTAGAGAATATACTCCCTAAACCATAGCAGGGAAAATACTAGTAACCCTTTCCATATGACAGCTTTGTACAGTAGGACTAGATTTCCCCTTCAAAACTCTACATTTAAGCAACATTCCCAACCTTTTCTATACCCCGCATCCCTAGAACACTTCTGATATATTCTCGCACCCCTTACAAAAGTTGGAAATAATGGCAATGAATTATGCATATACACTATAATTTTGAAACTTCTAAACCCAGGTTTTTTCACCCCCTGGAATATCGTCTCATACCCCCAGGGGGTGCGAGCACCCCTAGTTGGGAACCCCTGGTCTAGTTTAATGAAAAGAAGGACTAGGGGTGTTCCAATATTTAAAGGGCTGCCACAAAGAAAAGAGGGGGGTCAATGGTCAACCTACTCTCCAAAGCACCTGACGGCAGGACAAGAAGCAATGGGTGGAAATTAATCAAGGAGAGAACCAACCTAGAACTAAGGAAAAATTTCCTGACAGTTAGAACAATTAATCAGTGGACTAACTTGCCTCCAGAAGTTGTGGGTGCCTCATCACTGGAGGCTTTGAAGAGGAGATTAGACAGCTATTTGTACAGAATGGTATAGAGCACCTGTCCAGCCTAGACGAGTTCAAATCACCAGGACCAGGTGGATTACACCCCAAGGTTCTCAAGGAATTGGCAGATGTGATCTCAGAACCACTGAACTATATTTTTCAAAGATCTTGGAGCACTGGGGAACTACCAGAAGACTGGAAAAGAGATGATGTAGTTCCCATCTTCAAAAAAGAAAAAAAATGGATCCAGGAAATTACAGACCTATCAGCCTGACCTCAATACCTAGGAAGATTCTGGAAAAGATAATCAAACAATGAATCAGCAAACACCTACAGGCAAACAAAATCACTACTAAAAGCCAACATGGGTTTGTCAAAAACAGATCATGTCAGACAAACATAATGGCATTCTTTGACCAAGTGACAAAATTAGTGGACCAGAGGAATGCTGTGGATATAATTTACTTGGACTTCAGTAAGGCATTTGATAAAGTAGATCACAACCTACTACTCGATAAGATAGAAAAATGTGGGTTAGATAGCATCACCACCAGATGGATTCGTAGCTGGCTGACCGGCCGTACTCAACATGTGGAACTGCATCTACATGGAGGGAAGTGTGTAGTGGGGTGCCCCAGGGCTCTGTTCTGGGCCCAGTGCTCTTCAACATCTTCATCAACGATTTGGACAAGGGGATAGATGGGGAACTCATCAAATTTGTGGATGACACTAAGCTGGCAGGAATAGTCAACACTCCAGAAGACAGGCTTAAGATACAGGAGGACCTGGACAGACTTGAACACTGGGCGCTATCTAACAAAATGAAATTCAATGGTGAAAAAAGTAAGGTTCTACATTTAGGCAAGAAAAACCAAATGTACAGGTATAGTATAGGGGGTATCTTGCTCAACAGTAGTAACTGTGAGAGGGATCTCGGAGTCCTAGTGGACAATCACTTAAATATGAGCCAGCAGTGTGCTGCAGCTGCCAAAAAAGCCAACACAGTGCTGGGCTGCATTAACAGACGGATAGAATCAAGATCACGTGAAGTATTAATACCACTTTACAATGCCTTGGTAAGGCCACACTTGGAATACTGCATCCAGCTTTGGTCACCAGGATGTAAAAAAGATGCTGAGACTCTAGAAAGAGTACAGAGAAGAGCAACAAAGATGATTAGGGGACTGGAGGCTAAAACATATAAGGAAAGGTTGCTGGAATTAGGTATGTCTAGTTTAATGAAGAGAAGGACGAGGGGGGACATGATAGCAGTGTTCCAATATCTCAGGGGCTGCCACAAAGAAGAGGGTGTCAAGCTATTCTCCAAAGCGCCTGAAGGCAGGACAAGAAGCAATGGATAGAAACTAATCAAGGAGAGAAGCAACCTAGAACTAAGGAGAAACTTCCTGACAGTTAGAACAATTAACCAGTGGAACAACCTGCCTCCAGAAGGTTTGAATGCTCCAACACTGGAAGTTTTTAAGAAGAGACTGGACAGCCATTTGTCCGAAATGGTGTAGGGTTTCCTGCCTGAGCAGGGGGTTGGATTAGAAGACCTTCAAGGTCCCTTCCAACTCTGTTATTCTGTTAAGATATAAGGACAGTCCTTGATGGTCAGTGCAGAATCATGGTCCTTCAACTGATGAATAATAGCTCTTTCAAGATCTAAAAGGTGATGTCAACATCTTTTCCCCATTTCCCTTTCAGTCATCCCTTCTCCGCTACTGACCCGTTCCTCTTTGTAGATGTGCAGAATGGGAAGTAGGATGCTTGAAAAGAACAATCCTGAACTTTTGAAAAGCTCTCAGTTGCACTGTAACATGGTTATTCACATCTTCCTTACATGGTTACATCCATTCCTACCCTCTCCTTCTTTAAAATGAAATTATGAAATCTTCCTAAAGATAGAAAAGAAATAAGATTCCCCATGATGGCTCTGAGATAGCGTTTGTTAGGTTGGTACCACAAAGCAAATGAAAATATGGTGTTTGCTGCTGCTGGAATAGAAAAACGAGACAGAATTTCTCTTAGTGGGGAAAACGGATGTCAATATCAGTTAACACCCCCCCTCCCAATCTCTCTCGCGTGCTCTCACTTCTGTCTGTCTCCTTCTAAAGATTATGCTTATGCTTAGTAAATGAAGAAAAGAATTAGTGATGCTCTCTTCATTTCCTGTCTTCCCACAGATGGTGATAAATTCAAATTCAGACTCCATTAAACCTGAGTAGAGAAACTCAGCAGGTGGCTACGCTAATGGAAAATCCTGGCTTTGGAATAATGGGAATTACAACCGACAGCTCTTCTACGCCACAAAAAAGATGATGTATTCCTATTGACAGGGCTGCTTTTGAGTCCAGAAGGCTGATCTGATCATTCAAGGCTGGCACGAGGGAGGCGAAAAGGCTCCTCGTGGGCATTTTATTTTTCCTTCGGCCACACCACTATAATTTGTGCCATCAGAACCTTCCATTATATTTCATTGTACAAATCTCATTGAAGTTGGAGAGAGTATGGGGTAAAATTCACTCCCTTTGGCCTTCGGGCATGGCATATATTTGTTCTCCCCTCCTCTTACTACCACCCTTGGTTTAAAGGACAAATAAAGGTTGACAGACAACAGCATTTCCAGCTAGTGTTGTATTTTTTTTATGCTGACATTCCTAGCCCAAATGCCTTTTGTGACTCCAGACAAGCCCATCTGAGAGAGCTTGTGTGTGTGTGTGTGTGTGTGTGTGTGTGTGTTTAAATGCATAGATTGCCTTGAGGGATAATGATTGATATTGTGCTATAATTTCTCAGAATATTGCATCTGTGGTTTTTTTTAAAATAGATCTTAAAAAGGTATAATTTGTATTGCAAAAGAAGCATCGGAATTACTTCAAACATGCTATCTTCTCAATTTGACTGTTGCATTCCCCTAATTAATAAATAAATGATTATCATTCCTCTTCATCAGGTTTACTCATCATATGAATATCTTGCAAAAAAAACCAACTCCACCTAATTTGGGAATGCTACAGTATTTATATTTGTACAGAACCGAATATATGTCTTACTAGGAGTTGAATTTATAAAATGTCATTTGAAAATGTTACTGTACAGTAAAATATTGAAGTATGGTTAAGAGCTGGCGTTAGTTCTAAAGGGATTCTCAAATAAATGCAAAAACATGATATGGCCATTCAAATGAAATTATGGAGATACTATATATTCAGCTGTGCTTTTCTTGATACTGAATAATGTAAATTTTGCTTCCCTTATAGGTGTTTGACACTGAAAGAGGTAATTTAAGCTAATACAATATTGGAATCAAATTTAAAATGTATACATTATGTCGGCTTTTAAAAATACTTTAAAAATGAGGTTTGGGTATTTTATGTCACTACATGAGTTTCTATTTTTTTCAAGAAGAGAGAACTGCACAGGTACAAAACAATTTCAAATGTTAATATTAAAACTCTTTTATGTGGCAAAGCAGATGAAATTCTCCAATATGAAGTGTGGTGTCTAACATTTAGATTAGACTTCTAATTTTACCCTATTTTTCTGAAGGTTGAGCTACTTCTAAACCACTTTCATTTACAATGGTTCTTAACTTCTAAAGAAAGTAGTAATGAAAATGTGATCCAAAGATGGGCAAATATCAGCAGGAGAAAAGTCTTTATCGAAAGAAGGAAAATACTTCTAAGCAGTCAGTGTGTAAAAAAGGATTCCATTCTTTTTTAACACTAATCTAACAATGTATCCATCTCCAGAAGAGCGACTGTCCCTTGTTCCCTCGATTCTTTGCCTTGTTCCTCCTTGATTCCAAACTGTGATTGGAAACTCCATGAATTGTTTGATTCCCATTGTCTCCCAATACTCCCCAAAGAGGTAATCCTCTATTTACGATCATTCGTTTAACAACTGCTCAAAGTCACAATAATGCTGACAAAATGGACTTATGAGCAGTCTTCGCACTTACAACCTTTGCAAGCCACTGCAGTCATGTGATAAAAATTCGTGCACATGGCAACTAACCATGCATTTGTGACAATTGCAGCAGAGTCACACACTCACCATTGTTGACTTCCCAGGAGGCTTTTGACAAGCAAAGTTAATGAAGGAAGACAAATTTGCTTAACAACCTCGTGATTTATTTAATGACCACACCCAAAAAAGGCCATAAAATTGGGTGTGGCTCACTTAATGACTGCTTCGCTTACTGACAGGGGTACAGGACCCAATTGCAGTCATAAGTCAATGACTACCTGTAGCTGAAACTTGATCTTCAGTGTTTTAGATAGACGGCTACATAAGTATCTCAACCAAGAAGGTAAGGAGGTGGTGGAAAGGAATATTAACAGCTATGTCTATCCGAAATATTTTAAGAGTTTCTGGGGCACAGAAAGAGCCCAGCACTGTCCATAGGGATATTGCTCTTCCATATTGCTGTCACTCTGCAGTAAGGAAAGGTGTTTGCCTGAAAAAATAATAATGGAATTCATACCAGAAATTTTGCAGAAAAATAATGGAATTCATTCCAGAAAAAGAATGCTTCCTGATTTATTTATTTTCCCCAGTATTTATAATCAATTCCAATCCCAAGGGACTCTGGGTGGTATACAATGAAAAGGAAACCAGAAAGGAAAAGGAAACAAAGGAAAACAACAACAACATTGGAATAAAATCCAAACTCTTATGTATCAGGACAAATAGTCATCTTAAATGGTTTACAAATCTTAAATGAGCTGAAGTTTGCATTTCTGGAATATATTTTGCCCCCTCAATATGTTTTCTGTTCCTCCCATGTTGCTTTATAATATTCTTTTAAACAAAGGATGGGGATGGAATATTCAATGAACACCACAACGCATTCAGCTACTTGTCTAAAAATATCCTTGACGTGAGAACATGAGAAATACATTTGAAATTCACGTGTATATGCCAAGGACAGATGCCATAAAATGTATTACTCTTGAAGGAGACCTCATTTAAAAGAAAGAAGGCTTGACCAAGGAACGATCAAGTTCTGCCATGGAAGTCTTTTTTTTATGAATACTTTTTTTTTTATTAAAGAAGATTTTACAAAGATTTTTTTAAAAATGACAGAAACATAAAAGAAGAAATAGGAAAAAAAAGATATTATAAAAAGTAAAGAATAACAAAAAAAAAACAAGGAAAAGACAGATATCTAAAGAAAATATTTCCAATATTTCTCTGAAGCAGTTACAAATGTAGCAATTACCCTTTCTAGCTTCCCATATTGCATATCCTTCTCATAAACAAACTTTTTCATCGATAAATTCTCAAATCAGCAGATCGTTTCCTATGTATTTTCATCAAAACATCAACAAAAGGTTTCCAGTTTTTATAAAATAGTTATATTTCCTCCTTAATCAAACAATTCAATATAGCTATTTCTGCAAACTCAGCCTTTTCTCCATTATTGGTGTTTCTCTGGTCTTCCATCGTTGTGCATATAATAGTCTCATTGCAGTTACCATATTTAAAACCATTTGGCCATTGGCTTTTTCTAGCTGATGTCCTTAAGTCCTAATAAGAAAAGTCCCACTTTCCTCTGATTGTTAATTTTTAAAACCCTGCATCACAATATTTGTGTCCAGCATCTTTTTTGCTTTTTTCACAAGTCCACCATACAGGATAAAACATCCCTTTGTGTCTTTCACATTTCCAAGAGTAGTTAGAAGTATGTTTATACATCTTAGACAATTTTTCTGGTGTCATATATCAAAGGCCCATTACGTCATTTAAAAAAACCATTTTCTTATACATTGCAAATTTGTAGATCTTCTAACCACATTTTTCCCCCAATGATCCATTTGAATGTTATAAACTCTTGGCCCATTTTACCATACATTCTTTAATTTGTTCTTCCTACATTTAAAAACTCAATATACGTTTATCCATTTTAACAGTCACACGCTCATCCTTTGTATATATTTTCATTTTAAAATTCTGTTTTATCACATTCTATTCCTGATACTTATTTTTTTTTTAATCTATATTAAATCTTTCCCTTAATTGTGAAGTTCTGCCATGGAAGTCTTGATCAAAATAGAGCCGCTCATCTTCCTACATTAGGGATATATCCTATTAGGATGGCTGACTATATCATGGCTTAGACAAAGTGTTGTCTGATCAACAGACTTAATGCATAAATGTCTGCAGGGAATAGGCAGCAGCAAAATGTGGACAGATGTTTGGCTCTCTCTCTGGAGCTCATCAGTGGAGTTCAGCTGCTTTATCTGTCAGATGGGTGATCCCCAAGACTGGATTCACAAGAGCTCAATACTTTCTGATGTGGGGGAGGGTGATCCCATAAGCCACGGAGGAAATGATTTGCTATAAATAATCCTTTCAGGAAAAGTTGCCTTTCCTTGCCTCACATTCAGGAGCCATTTGTGGCTCTTAGGTGGCCCCGATATCTTTGTGTTTGTATGTGTGTGTGTGTGTGAGAGAGAGAGGCAGACAGATAGTATGAAAAATGGCATTTCTGACTATTTGGGACATTAAATCAGCTGCGGTGCTGTATTTACCCCAAAGGATGATGGATCTGAATTAAAAACAAGGCCCAACCTAAAAAGGAAGACAAAATAGTATATGCACATGTATACTGTAGACGGAGAAAAATACAGTCTAATGCAAAGCTTTTCCCAAGCTCTTTTTGTCAACTCTGGCTAGTTCTCACTCCCCACCCCCACCCCAGTTCAATAGATGCATGGGAGGCAGTGATATAGTGACACACACATACATGCAAAGGTTATACATCTGCAAAAGACAAGTTCCCAAAAGAGCAAAAACCCTCATGCCTATAAGAATCATTCACTCTCCTACACAAACCACACATTCATCTACATTTCTCTCCTGTATTTTGACAGACAGTGCAAAGCAAAGAGATTAAAAGTGGAGGGAATAGAAGGGTTAAAAGGAAATCAAGATATTGGGGGGGAGGAAAGGAGAGGAGAGGAGGCCATTAAGATATCATAAAGGGGTTGCATTCATCAGAAAAGCAGTCCTTCTCTCAGGTTCTAAGTTATCCATGCTGGCCATTCATTTCAACAGATATTTACTGTACTTTTATGGTAGGGCTAACAGATTGGCCAGCAAAAACCTGGGTGCCAACAAAGAGTTTGCATCCTTTGCATCTCTTTTGGCAGTCCTTCCTCCCTTCTCTTTGTTTTCAACAGCTTTGTGCATTTAGGAGCAAACAAAATTAACCCTTTTCTTCCTAATTTACAGGTAATTGTTTTGGAAAAATACCCATATTTTAACAGTACTTCAGAGTCTCCGGCTGCTTATATAGACTGGATATTCACTTGACTATTTGCAAGTACTGTGGGTGATTGTTTTAGGATATACAGACTGGGGGGAGGGGACTGTGAGCTTGGCATCACTAATAACTTTTTTTTTTCTTCCTAACATTTTTCATCAGTTCAGGGACTTTTTTTTTTAAAGATCAATTGATTGTTGATCCATTGGATGTGACAAGAATTGATCGGCCAGCTTGTTGTTCAAGTCTCACATCATGGGCTGAGAGAGAGTGACTGGTTCAAAGTCACCCAGTCAGCTTTCAGGCCTAAGGCAGGACTAGAAATCACAGTTTCCTGGTTTCTTGCCTGGTGCCATAACCACTACCTACCTACCTACCTACCTACCTACCTACCTACCTATCTATCTATCTATCTATCTATCTATCTATCTATCTATCTATCTATCTATCTATCTATCTATCTATCTTATAGTCTATTTGTCTCTTCATATCACAATTAGGTCCTGCTTTTTGATATTAACATCCGATTCTTCCAGCTCATTATACCTATCTGAGTGTGACTCCAATGTCAGCTAGCAAACTCCAGTTGCTGCACGGAACCTATTTTCTCCAGAAACCCACAACTGCACACCAATTCTGTTCTGAAGGGTTAGGAGACCACCCAGAGGAGAATCCGAAGATGCAAGGGATGGGTTTCAGAAGGCAGAAGAATTGTTCTGTTCCCCTTTTATAAATGAAACTAATGAACCGACAACAGTACAAACCTAACAAAAGTACAGTTTTACCCCAGATATGGGACTGACACAGAGCCTTTGACTACTGATTATGTTGAGGGGGTCTTTGGTCCTTTGTGAAAGTTGTTTTTTTGCAGACATTTCATGTCACCTAGTTTGGGTAATAAGAAAACGATCAAGTTTAGAAAGCATCAAACCTTGAGGTACAAATATTCTCCTTTATTGGTACTGATAGTTTAGTTTACATAGTTTGGTAATGAAACGTCAGCAAGAAAACCACCAAGCTCAGAGAGCACCAAGGATCCTACAGTGATAATGTGTGTCAGCAAAATCTGTGTTGGGACAAGAAGGAAAGCACTCCTTTAAAACCAGAAGAGCAATAGGCAACTTTAATCTGCCTCCAAAGTTGGAGGATTAGACCAGGGCTTTTCAACCAGTGGTACGGGTACCACCTGTGGTACATTGGCACCTGGCAGGTGGTACACGACCATCCTAGAAAAGTGGTAGCGGGGGAGGGGAATGAGCTGAACCGGTGGCAGCAACACCACACAAGCCTGAGCAAGAGATGGCTGGAGCTGCAGGGCTGATAGGGCTCAGCGGAAGCACCAGGATCAGTGCCGCTTTCCAGCTGATCGGCGCTTCTTCGGAACTGTCAGGGCTCAGTGGAAGTGCCAGGATCAGCACCAGGTTCCAGCTGGAGCTCAGCGCTGATCCTGGCACTTCTGCTGAGCCCAGAAGAAACGCTGATCAGCTGGAATATTGCAGCATCTCAAGGGTCTTGTGATTTACATTCAGATGCTTGGCAACTGATTCATATTTATGACAGTCACAGTGTCCCAGAGTCATGTGAAGTGACCAAAACCTGCTGCAACCACCCAGCAGATGAGGGGAATAAAACCAAACACCCCCACCCCACCCCCGCTGCCAATCCTCAACAGAAATGCTCACAACAATGAAAACCTTGGACAGGAGGAAGAGCGCCGCCGGGTGGGCAGGCAGGTGTCTTGCTCGGCTGTGGCTTGGGGGGCACTTTTTTCAGTGCCATTGTAACTTCGAACAGTCACTAAGCAAACTGTTGTAAGTTGAGGACTACCTGTACTTTATCACTTTTTTCCTTTTTTGGGGGGGGGGGTCGTCAGGTTTTGACACCTTGCTAGGCGACTGGTGGTACTCAAATGTTGCCATATCCTAAAAGTGGTACAGTGGGTGAAAAGGTTGAAAAGCCCTGGATTAGACAACAGCATGTTCTATGGGCATTTCTATCTCATGTTTTTCTTCCTTTTTCAAGGAATCATCATTATCATCCCCAGCCAAAATGACTCTCAAATGACAAAATGTCCATGTGTCACAGATTTTTGGGATGCAACACTGAGCAGTATACAAGGGGACACAATTTGCATTTTGATATTGCGACGCAAGTTTGTGACTTGTCCCACCTTGCCTCCTCCTGCAGATTCTGTGATAATAAACCAATAATACCCAAGGGGGGGCAGAAATGAGGAAACAGCACTTATTTTAAATGGATTAGCAACATTACAAGAAAATATTTGCAGGCTGTACTTTGGTTTAAAAAGCTGCGAAGTGTCAACGCTTCTAAGCAAAACATCATGAGCTTCAAATGCAGACCTACCAGTGTAGTTTATTTTCATCTCTGGCCATTTGTGAAACGAAACCCTCAGTCAATTAAAGAATATATCAGATTGCGCAAGAGAAAAAAAAAGCCACACCTTTACCAGCTTCTGTGCATTGAAAGGCTCCCTCTAGTTTTCTTCCCTCCCTCTTGTGCTTAAATCTTGAATGCTAGCAACATAAATCCCATGTTTATAAAATGATTGCACTGAGTACTTTTAAACATTAGCCATTCCAAGGATCTCTGTACAGCAGTCGCAACTACTATTTCCAATCACATTCATTTGTTTAAAGACAGACCTATCTTTTAACTACAGCAAAAAAATATATGCTTAAAAGAAAGCAGAGAGCAACCTGAACATTTCCCCTAATGCATCCCTGAAAGCAATTAAAAGAACCCTCTTTGACAGCACAGTTTCATTTTGCTGTCCCTGCAGAGGTTTTAACATTTTATTTTATTTTTTAAAGGAGGTGACCTTAAAGGGGCCTTTTTTAAAAAAAAAAAAAAAAAGTGTTTTTTTAAAAAGATGTAATATATGTGCTTTTTTATGTGGCTGCTGTTGTATGCTTTTGAGCTGGCTAACAACTATGGATAGACAAGCGAAAGAGAGGGCAACTTTGTCTCATATCCAGTGAAGAGGTAACTACCAGAAGTGTGACTATGACATTTTCTGAAAGGGTTTCTTATAGAAAATAAGAGGCTGAGACCTTCATCGAACCTGAATGCACATTATTCTTAATAATGCACAGCTGTACCCCTCCTTTCTTCCCTTCTTATTTTATTTTATTATTTTTTATTTTGCAAGGAAGTTGCTGGACAATGTTTTACACAGAAACCAGGGTGGGGAGGGAAAATCACGCTTCCTGTATCTTTCACAGCTCTTTAATTTGTGCCCTATCACTTTTATCTCCTCTTGCTTTAACACCAGATTTGGTTTAATTAAATTTATGTCAAATGAATACATGAAACAAGAAAGAAATCAGAAAGCCTGCAGTTGCCCATTAGTGAGTCACTGACTGCACACTGAAAAGGCTTTTGAAGGCTGGCTCTCAGCCAGAACAAGCTTCTAGTGATTCTCAGAGACATCCAGGATGCTTTGAAGGCAGAGACTCGGGGTTGACCTGAACCTGCTCGACGGAATCAGTCCCAATCCTCAGAGGCTGAATCTCAGGTCTTCTATCTTTAACAATTTGCCTGTCAAGGGCGAGAGCGGCAGGGATGGGGAAAGCACAAGCAAGGTTCATAATTAATTGGATCAGATCCCTTAATTCCGTTTGTTTTACTGATAAAAGCCACCACTGCCTATAACTATTTCATCATGATTAGAAAATACAACAATATGTCATAATTATACCTCCAGCTTTTTTTAAAATCCACAATGCTTGATCTCACTAGGAGGCTACAACCTAGGCTTCGGAAGTCTATAAATATACGGTTGGGTATCGGTGCCATGCGTACTCACTGGTTTGCATGGCCTTTGGTGAGCCCAGGTTTTAGCAATAACTTGAAAACACATTGTAGAGGTTTACACCAGCGGAGTCCATCCATGGCAACTTTAAGACCTGTGGACTTCAACTCAGAATTCCCAGGCAGCCATGGTGGCTGGGCAATTCTGGGAACTGAAGTCTACATATCTTAACGTTGCCAAGGTCGGACACCCATATTTAAACATTTTGCCATCCATTCTGTAGTTCAGAGGTCCCCAACCTTTTGGGCACCAGGAACTGGTTCCGTGAAGAGAGATTTTTCCACGGACCGGAGGGTGCATGCTTTTGTGTGCTTCCTGCATCCCACATATGGGGCTTTGCTTGTTTGTGCAGACCGGTTGCTGGCATGCCGCGGCCCGATACTGGTCCATGGATCGGGGGTTGGGGAACCCTGGTGTAGATGATGAAACCAAGCATGTCAAGATTATGCTACTTTTCTTTAACTGCACCTTGTTCTGAAGTGTATAACTCTTTGCCTAACGAATGGATTATGGTACATTTCATTTGATAGATATAAAATATAATCCTATTAGGACTTTCACTCTGTTCAACAGGCCTCACTTCTGAAGCCAGAACATTTAGGTATTGTATCTGTGACAACATGCCAAGAAACTATTTAGCTGACATTATCATCTGCTGCTGCTTGAGTGTAGGGTTTTCATACAGCAGAGCATCTTAGGGGGGGGAAAAGTGGCACCTAGCATTGCCACACTGAAGATGACAATTGGATAATTGTGTCATGCTGCTATTTGGAAACATCTATGTGAATATAATCAGAGTGCTAACCTGGATATGGGCACATATGGAAAGGCTGAAGTCTCACATTTTCTATGATTAGCCATGGAGATCTCAAATAGGAATCTAGCAAATTCCAATGTATTAACAGAGTTCAGAAAGAAGGAGCTTTCTGTGTAATCCATCTTAGAAGAATATGAAGTATATTCAGAACTAGTTATGATGCTTCATCCAGATGGTCTTCAATGACAGCCCCATGTAGAGTGTATTGTAGTAGTCCAACCAAGCAATAACTAAGACACAGGTGATTCTGAGAAGAGCCTCTCAATCCCAGAAAGGAGGATGATCCTCCCTCCATACCTGCCCTCCTCAAGAAGCCATCTCTTGACCAGCATTGCTGGATAATTTTTGATTGGTCTCTAACTTTCTTCATTTGGGAAAGATTGTGAAAAATCTGGTTTGGCTGCAGGTTCAGAGGATCTTGGAAAAGGGGGATTACTTGGATTCTTTCCAGTTGGATATGAAGCTTGGGCGTAGCACTGAGATGGCATTGATTATGCTTGTGGATAACTACTACTCATCATGGTATCCTCCTGGATATTCTCTAAGAATTAGGAGTGGAGAAGTACTA
Source organism: Protobothrops mucrosquamatus (assembly GCF_001527695.2). Lineage (NCBI taxonomy): Eukaryota > Metazoa > Chordata > Lepidosauria > Squamata > Viperidae > Protobothrops > Protobothrops mucrosquamatus. Next base: position 103,964 of record NW_015386908.1, on the reverse strand, counting down.
CCATCTGCTTCAAGAAAGGTCCAGAGTCCAACAGATAATTAAGGCTGAGAAAGAACAATTGCAACCAGCCTGCCTTCCATAGAAGACCTGTATATTGTGTGGGTCAGAAGAAGATGGGCTGAGAAAATATCTGCAGACCCCTCACATCCTGGACACAAACTGTTTCAATTCCCCCCCCCCCAATGTAGGGCATTGCAGGCCAAAATAAGTAGACACGGGGACAATTTCTTCCTTCATGCCATTCCTCTACTGAACACCTAATTTTCACAGTACTCTCTAATGTCTATGTGTATTCACCCATGTACTATGGCTGTAATATTAATATTCATCTTTATTTTGTTCTTTAGTTCCCCATCTACTGGGGCAGTAAATAATTATTATGATTATTATCATTATCCTGTTGCTTTGCATATACACTGAGACAAATTCCTTATGGGTCTAAACACTCTTGGCCAAATAAAGTATTCAATTCCATTCAAGACAGGCAGGATCATCCTCTCAAAGATCAATGCATAACTTTAACCTAGCCAAAACTCCTGTATGGTGTTAACCAAAACAGACAGATCTATCATACAGCCTCAAGAACTCTGTCCATTTGCTCAAGGCTCAGTAGGACCTGCCCAACCAGAGCCCACCTCAGAATCAATTCAGTTGCCTAGCGTATTCCTCACAATTTTCCTGCAGATGTTCTTCATAAACCTGTTCCTGGAAAAGAAAACATTTACCTTAAAAAGGTCCACCTGTAAACAAACTGCAGAAAAGTAGCGAGCTGTATGTTGCCATTCTTATCACAATGTAAGCTCCAATATAGGCTCATTTACTTCTTCTGTCATATTCAATCTTCATTTTTCTCCAGTGGCACTCTAAACATCTTCTCTGACTCTTCATCTTCACCCTGAGCTCTTCAGATAACTAATGAGGCCTCCAGGATCAGCATATATATAGAGATGCCAGGTGTAATCTTATCTAAAGATTTTTGTCAACTCTCATAGCAGGCAACAATTAAGACCTTAGTCTAACTGACCAGTAGAGCTTCAGGAAAACCTCGGATATAATAATAATAATAATAATAATAATAATAATAATAATAATAATAATAATAATAATAATAATAATAATAATAATAATAATAATAATAATGTTGGAAGGGATCTTGGAGGTCATCGAGTCCAACCCCCTGCTCAGGCAGGAACCCTACACCATTTCAGACAAATGGCTGTCCAGTCTCTTCTTAAAAACTTCCAGTGTTGGCGCATTCACCGCTTCTGGAGGCAGGTTGTTCCATTGGTTAATTGTTCTAACTGTCAGGAAGTTTCTCCTTAGTTCTAGGTTGCTTCTCTCCTTGACCAGTTTCCATCCGTTGCTTCTCGTCCTGCCTTCAGGCACCTTGGAGAATAGCTTGTGTTGTGTCCCGTGCCTGCAGAAGCAGGCACGGGAAGTTGCAAGAGTCCCGGGCATTTGCAAAAGCTGCCCGGGACCAGACTTAGTGGCGCCGGCCTTGCGCGCATGTGCAAGGCGGGAAAGGATTGCCTTGTGATTGGTTGGAATTGCCCGGGGATCGGAGGGTATATATATAGAGGCTTGCGCGCCTCTGGGCTTGTTGTTGTTCGTAGAATGGAAGCAGAGAATAAAGACTTGTTAGAAATGCTTCATCTCAAGTGCCATTATTCTCCAGACTTAACACTGGTGACGAAGGTGGGATCCAGTCTATACAGCTAGGAAAGCTTGAAGACTCACCAAAAGAAGTCCGGAAGAGAAAACGGCGTGGAAGTCAGCGTTATCCTGCCAGTACGAAATTGCTGGAGGGTGCATGTGGCTGAAGAAGAAGACCTGATCCTCGATCATGGTGAAAGTTGGGCGTTTAGCGGAATTCGACGTCTCTCACCCCGAGAGGTGGGAATCTTATGTTGCAAGAGTCGAGACGTATTTCCGCATAAACCAGATTCGGGAGGAAGGCTTAAAGGCTGCCACATTGTTGTGCGTTTGTGGGCAAGACGCCTTTGAGATCGCCGAGAGCTTAATCACCCCGGACTCGCTGGAAACGGTATCATACTCCGATCTGAAGAAAACCTTAAAGGAACATTTCCAACCCAAGCAATCTGTCATGGTTTGGAGGCACACATTTCAACAGAGAGATCAGCGAGTTGGAGAATCAGCAAAAGAATACGTTGCGGCCTTGAGAAGAGCAGCTAAACCGTGCGACTTCAAGGACTTAGAGGAAAGACTGCGCGATCGTTTTGTGTGCGGACTGCGGAACGGAGACTTACAGCAGAAGCTGGTCGCCATGGAAGATGTCTCTTTCCAAGATGCTCTGCGAGAGGTTATGGCAGAGGAAGCTGCTGGTAGAGTGGTCAAGAATTTGCGGCCCACTCGAAGCGCTCCAGTGAATGCAACCATCCACAAGGAGGTGGACAAGCGGTACCAAGCAGCTGGGAGGAGGTCCAAAGATCGTCAGGACAAGGGCCCAGCTGAGGTTCATTGCTTCGGATGCGGGGGTCGCCACAAGTGAGCAGAATGTCGGTTCCGTTCCACCATTTGCCGAGCGTGCGGAAAGAAAGGCCACATCGCTGCGGTCTGCCTGGGTCGACAGAAGGAGTTTCTACAAAACAACATGATTCACCACACTACCGCGGCTCCTTCACACCCTTCTACCAAAGGTGGCGTCCATGTTGGGCGCAGCATTATTTTATCTAGGGGGGAGGGGTGTTGTGTCCCGTGCCTGCAGAAGCAGGCGCGGGAAGTTGCAAGAGTCCCGGGCATTTGCAAAAGCTGCCCGGGACCAGACTGAGCGGTGCCGGCCTTGCGCGCATGCGCAAGGCGGGAAAGGATTGCCTTGTGATTGGTTGGAATTGGGATCGGAGGGTATATATATAGAGGCTTGCGCGCCTCTGGGCTTGTTGTTGTTCGTAGAATGGAAGCAGAGAATAAAGACTTGTTAGAAATGCTTCGTCTCAAGCGCCATTATTCTCCGGACTTAACAGCTTGACTCCCTGTTCTTTGTGGCAGCCCCTGAGATATTGGAACACCACTATCATGTCCCCCCTCATCCTTCTCTTCGTTAAACTAGACATACCCAATTCCAGCAACCGTTCCTTATATGTTTTAGCCTCCAGTCCCCTAATCATCTTTGTTGCTCTTCTCTGTACTCTTTCTAGAGTCTCAGAATCTTTTTTACATCGTGGTGACCAAAACTGGATGCAGTATTCCAAGTGTGGCCTTACTAAGGCATTGTAAAGTGGTGGGACTATCCTTCCTATGTGAGACTATGGCAATGAAATCTAGAACAATTAGAATGTGTTTGGACCATGAAAAAAGACAGAAATTAATACCTCTTAACTGCTGTCATCACTAGTGCTCAGGACTTGCCCAAAGGATTTCAATATTCCTAACAATCTCCAGAGGATCTTTATATTTACTGTAAAACTTCAATAACAAAACTTCACTCAAACTGATTACTTCTGTTCCCATTAAAAGTGACCTCCTTTCCCAAGTTCCATTATAGAAAATAATGTTAAAATACTGAAGCCTTAAATCATCATCCTAAACAGTAGAACTTTACCCCACTTATCTGAAAGATGTTTTAATTGTTGGACTGCCCCCAGTATGATTGGTTCTTTAGCCATAGAGAGTCACTTGATAATTTTGGGATAGTCACTGTTTCTAAATCTAGACTAGCTACTGTTCCTATTGTATGGAATAATTGGAGGACATAATACTATGAATAACTCTTTGGACTACTGAATGTAAAGGATGAATATAAATCTAACAAACAAACAACCATCCAAGGAGGTTCCCCTGAATACTGTAAAGATTTAGTTGCAAATTACAGTTCATAAGCTTCTCCTACTGAGGTTGGCCTGTTGCAGGCTATTACAAATGCAGAAAGTTAGACTTAGGTCTGAGTTCTTCATAGCAGCTTTAAATCTCACCCCAGTGTAAGAGTGTAAAAGCTCAGGAATAATAACAATAATAATTTTAAAAAAATTACTTCAGAAACTTCACCTAGCCAAATCCAAGTTCCAGGAATGAGAGCTGAATGTTGTTTTGTACCAGTGGAGGTCAGCCAAAGAATCAGCAGCAAGACATTCAAGAAATCCCATCTAGATTGACCCTTAAGCCCTTCTTTCATAACATTGACTCAGGCCTGCCTATTATTCTGAGTCATGTGTCTTTTTCTTTTAAGGAACATGCTTGAATGTTTTTGTTCTATTTACTTTGATCTTTCTGTAAGTGCAAAAGCTGGGGATATTTTTTGCCTCTCAGACCTGCAACTCAATAGCTATGCTTCTGCAACTGGTAGCTGATGCCTGACTTCTGCAGACCTCCAGTCCAACAGGTCCTTCTCTCCTTGGGTCTCACCTACAGATATTGGGGAGCCTTTGGGCTCCTGCGTGTCATGGCCAAAATCTACCATGGATATCTCCACCAATTCAGAATGCAACTCATCAGACTGTCATACATCCTGGCTTCTTCTGGATCTTGAATGGTTGATTGCTGTGAAAACACTCACATTCTTGACCAAGTTTTGATGATTTTAGTTATTCTCTTTACCTTTACTTTAAGATTTGGGGCATGCCTGCGACATGTGGGTGGAAAAGAGAGAAAATATTCACCGCTCTTCCTGGAATCAGCTTTCCCCACTAACACATTAAATTAGGACCTCAGATTATCAATATTTTGGCAGCTTTGCTTTAAATAAGGCTGTTTTAACTTTTCTTTGTAGTAATCCTCTAGAGGGGCTTTATGCTGCTCTGAAAGACCATACACTTCAACTGTATCATTGAATAATTTAACCCGCTATTTTAAACAGCTTTTGTTTTGACAGTGAGAATTTTTTTAAAAAAGAAATGATAGCCAATGCCATTAAGTATGTAAATGAATTCTATACTGATAAGGGCATTTATTCAGATAATTGTACTAACCACAATACATGCCGTAGGTTTGTGTTAAGGGTAAGATTTAATACAGATCCTGCTTCAGAAGGGAGGTGACTTTCTCCAGAACCGTTTTGAGTATTATTATTATTATTTGCTCCACCTCGGATTCAGAGTAGTCCCTCACTTTGGACCTTATCCATTAAGTAAAATGAGAAAATGAACAAATGGCTTTAACTTCTTTTAGTCTAATTCTTGGCAAATTTAGATGAAATTTGCAGGGATGGGAACCCCTACTGAGAGAATGGACTGCCAAATTCCTAACATGAGAGCACTGTGCATGGCGGAATTTAATGTCTTTTTGGGGAAAAGAAATGACTTCACTCCCCCAGTGGTGTTTTTTTTCCCCTGCAAGTAGCAAGCACATATCAAACAATATTAGTCACTAGATGGATAGCCTAAAAGAGACTAGGAATCCCAAAAAAAGCCTCGAAGAGACAAGGAGCCCTGTGAAATATTGAATTTTTTTTAGAACACGTGTCATTTAGTGATTGAGAGGTAAGAGAATTACAGGGAACTGGGTTTAAGTCCACTCCCTGTTATGGAGGCTTTCTGGATGAAAACCTTTATTCTTCAGTCCAATCTGCCCCAAAGGCCCAATGGCCTGCAAAATTTTAAAGGAAGAAATATTGTAGAGCAAGCGTTCTTAAACTTTTTGCTAGCACACTTCCCTTGAGTCTAATCTTAATGTATACATCTAAACCTGAAAAATCAAAACACTAAAATAAACACAAATTAACAATAAATAGAATAAAGCTTTGCGGGGGGGGGACCTAAATGGTTCTTTCTACACTCAAGGGAAATACACCTTACAGTTGGGCAAATATTTTTCTGGAGGAAAATTGAAAATTGAATTCTCTCCAATTTATCTATCATCTCTCTCATTATGTCTTGTATATAGCTGTCCATCTCCATACAAGATTCTGGGTGGCTTACAAACACAATAAATAAAGCCTGGAAGTTGAGTCATGACAACTGGACTTCTTTCCTTTTTTGGTTTGAAACATTTTGCTGCTTATCCAAGTAGCTAAGTGAAGAAGCAATACAGTATATCCAGATAACTCTATCTAGATGACTGAGAATCTTCCTCAACAAAATTAATAAAGCTTGAAAGTTGTTTTCATTATATCTGTTTGAACCGGTTTGGTCCAGTAGTTAAGGCACCAAGCTAGAAAGTAGGAGACTGTGAGTTCTAGTCCCACCTAGCCATGAAAGCCATCTGAGTGACCTTGGGCCAGTCACTCTTTTTGAGCCCAACCTACCTCACAGGGTTGCTGTTGGGAAAACAGGAGGAGAAAGGTATGTTGGTTATGTTCGCTGCCTTGAGTCTCTTGTAAAAACAATAAATAAATATTTATAAATAAATAAATACATACATATATAATACATACATGTGTGAATGTGAGGCATCTGTATGTCACTGAATAAGGGGGGATGTTGGTATAGTCAATGCAAATTCTCAATTACTTGGGAATTTAGCCACACCAAATTTACCCCAAACTTTCCTAAATCCAAATGGCCTTTGACTCAAAGTAAGTTCTCAGTTCTCACTTGATTCCAAAAGTAGTGAATATGATACACTCACTTCCCCTCCACTCCCTTTTATACACACACTTGTATGCACAACTATATGATGACTTGGGAACTGTTTCCTGCTGTGCCTTCACTTTTTCCCCATATTGGAGGGAGGCAGAACAAGATAAAAAAAAATTACATCTGGAAAAAAATCAGAGATGATTCTAGTGAAGAGATTCTGTCTATGGAATAAATTTACCTGTGAGTCATCCAGCGATCACTTCCCTTCAGAGCAGATAAATTGATTGACAATGCTCTCTTTGAGAAACGGGGTTGAAGAGAACTGTAATTCCCTTTTAGATCTACACCCATCATGTAAGCTTTGTCTGGTCTGAATGGATTTTCCTAGAGTGAACTGTGCTTCTGTTCACTTGTAGAACTTTGAACATTTCAACGCTACAATCTGTACCTGCATGATTTCTGTCTAATGAACCTATTCTGCACCAAATTATGTTGAGTACATTTGTCCTTTAGGCCAGGCCCAACAAGTAGCTCTTTTACTCTCTAGAGCAGGGGTCCTCAACCTTGTGGACTTCAACTCCCAGAATTCCTCAGCCAGCTTTGAAGTCCACAAGTCTTAAAGATGCCAAGGTTGAGGACCCCTGCTCTAGAGCTGTACATTGTCTAGAATTCACATATTTGGGTCCTTTCTGTATATGCCAGTGGTGACTTTTTTTTCCCTGTTTTTAAAAATTTTTGGAACTTGCATTTTTGTTGTTTTAACATGAAGGATTGAGTTATTCTTTGGTCGTTAGATGGAAAATAAATGAGAGAATAAAAGTAACCAACATCTTTTGAAATTATAATCACAGAATATAAAGTGACAGTCCAGCTTCAGCCTGGTGTAGAAAGATTGCTGTAAATTAGCCACACCCTAAATAACTGCTAGAATATCAATTTTAGTTATGATAGAGATTAATTTCCTCTTGGAGAAACTGGCTTTGACCACTTAATGTCTAGAAACACCAACGTCTTATTCCTGAAATTGCATTTGTGACACTGCATTTAAATTTTTATTTTAGCAACATGAAGCAAACAAATTGGTAAGAGGCTTCTGATGGCACCATTATTATTATTTTATTTGCCATGCTAATTTTTCTTGGAATATTTTGCGCCTTTTAGCCAGCTGTTTCCTTAACTAAAGGCTCCCATTGACAGCTTTTGCTAAAAAGCAATCCCAGTTTGGGATGAAATCCTGTATATTTTTCAGAAAAAAGAAAATATCTTCAAAAATATTAGGATAGGCACACAACCCCATTTAGCAATACGTGACTAGATTTTGTTTATTCGAATTAAGCATAGCCTACCAAAACCTAGGCCAAATGGTGGTAACAGCCCAGACTTTAAATAACTTCTCCTTAAGATACAACTTAAGAATGAATTGAGTTATAAATAATCATCCAGGAGACACAGTCTTGGAAACTGGTGTATGGTGATGGTATATTAGATAGCGTCTTTCTAATATCTAGTCAATAGAAAGGCTGTTGTGTACAAGGAACAAATCCTCTCCTATACAAACACATATAAATAAGAGAGTCACAAAATCAATTATCTACTAATACATACCACAGAAGTATTTCTGCCTTTTAAAATTAATATTGTACTTCATTAAGTTTGATGTATTCTGCAATCATCCTAACAGGTGTGATCTGAATTAGTAAACTTTGAATTTACAGGCTGCCCTCACATATAGTTTAACAATAATAAATCAATTGCTATCAAAATGACTTTCAATTACTAGAGACAATTCACTATATCAGTTAAATAAACCTGTCCCCACAACTGTCTAATTCCCTGAACATGCTTTAATAATGATATTTCTCTCTATATATGTGTATATACACACACATATATGCACACGTACACAGCCTTTTCCATATTTTTAACTTCTAACGAGCTGCTAACTAATGATTTTCCTACTTGTTTATTCCATGCTCTTCATAACTTGATAAAGACTGATGAAAAGTTAATCCAAACACCACATGTTCTGGTTTCAAAATTATTGGTAAAAATGTTCTTCATCAAACTGGATTTCAAGGCAGCTGAATGCAGGATAAAGCAAAACTGAAGGACCAACTACGGGAGAACCATCCCAAAATGGATGTTTTGCTTATTTGTCTGTCCATTCATTGGATTTGAAACACACTAATGGGTTTAGTGGTTTCTGGATTTGAAACAAACCGATTGTCAAATAATCTAGGCAAAATACTGGACAATTTAAAAACAAAACGTATCAGTAACAAAAGCAGATGGCAACATCTATTTTAGCTTTGGAGAGCCAGTTTGGTCTAGTAGTTAAGGCATCAGGCTAGAAATTGGGAGAACGTGAGTTCTAGTCCTGCCTTAGCCCTGAAAGCCAGCTGGGTGATTTAGGCCACTCCCTCTCCCTCAGCCCAACCCACCTCACAGAGTGGTTGTTGTGGGGAATGTAGGAAGGAGTACTATATAGGTTTGCCACCTTGAATTCTATACAATAATAATGAAGAAGGGATATGAATGAATGAATGAATGAATGAATGAATGAATGAATGAATGAATGAATGACCAAATTTGCAAACAATTTTGGTCACCATATTACAAAAAAGATGTTGAGACTTTGGAAAAAGTTCACAAAAGAGCAACTAAAATGATCAAAGGCCTGGAGATTAAAACATATGAAGAATGGCTGCAGAACTTGGGTTTGGCTACTCTAAAGAAAAGAAGAAACAGAGGCAACATGATAGCAGTATTCCAGTATTTGAGGGCATCAAACTATTCTCCAAAGCACCAGACGGCAGGACAAGAAACCATGGTTGGAAACTGACCAAACCTGGAATTAAGGACAAACTTCCTAACAGTGAGGACAATCAACCAGTGGAACAGCTTGCCACCAGAAGTCGTGGACGCTCCATCACTGGAGGTTTTTAAGAAGAGACTAGACAGTCACTTGTCTGAAATGGTATAGGTCCTCTTGCTTGAGCAGGGGGCTGGACTAGAAGACCTCCAAGGTCCCTTCCAGCTCTATTCTATTCTATTCTATTCTATTCTATTCTATTCTATTCTATATAGAAAACAGTGAGATAAAATATTAAATCAGTCCTAGCATATTAGTGGATTCAGAAGAGTTCATGGCCTAGGGCTGCTGGGATAGCTGTGTCTTGGTATGTGTGTGTGTGTGTGTGGGGGGGGGGGTTATGTGGATTTTCGGGATGGGGAAAAGGCCATTCCAACAGGCAGGAGGAGCAACAGGAAAAACTTTCTTCCAAGAATTGGTATGTTAGGATTTTTCTTTTTAAACTGTGTTCTGTGGAACCCAGTGAAAGACAAAGGACAAAAAGTCAAATGCGTCCAGTTTTCCAATTTTCAGTCACTAGAGCTTTGCTTTTTTATAAGGGCTTATGGGGAAAAAAATTTTCAAGTAACAATTTCCATAATTTGGGAACATTTGAACCCACTGCCAGAAGATGGCATTTGGGAAGGGCAGAGACAATTTAAGAAAGATGGACTTACTAATACCGGGGTGCTAACCCAGTAGTGTCCAACATTAGCATCTTTACAATCTGTGGACTTCAACTCCCAGAATTCCCCAGCCAGCCATGCTGGCTGGGGAATTCTGGGAGTTGAAGTCCACAAGTCTTAATGTTACCACCTTTGCTATAACCCACAAAGATTACAACCGACCCCTTGAATTGCACCCCAAAGCCAACATTGGAGCCGGCGCTGCTTGCAACTGTTTTGTTTTTTTTTGTTTTTTTTGCAAAGTGACTTGCTGAAAGCAAATAGGTTGCTTCCGTATTATTTCACATTAAAATGTGACATATTTAAGAGAGGGAGAAAAAAATCTAGACCTAGCTCATTACATTTTTTTTTACCAAAGCCCTGCTTTACCTTTACTCTTTTGTTTACAGGCTGTTAAAAAAACAAAAACCCTGCATTTTTGAAACAGGGTTGGTTGATTATGTGCCCGTCTTCACATTTCAGCCCTCCCTCACAGAGGGTTCCCTTAGTACCATATGTTTCCTTTTTCCTTCACGGTTGTGATGTGATCTCTTCTGACTTGTTACATGCATGTGAAAGGACAGTGGGCTTTGGAGGGGGGGAGAGCGAAGGGAAGCCATGCTTAAGAAAGTACATGTCGGTTGGCTGGCAGCTCTTTGGAGCTGATTGGATTTGACAAGTGTTATAGCTCCTCATGTAATGGATGTCTGTGCTTTGGCCTAGGAGAGGTGGAAAAGATGTAATTCCCAATGAAAGAGGGCAACATGAGCTATTATTTAATTACTAGCCAATAATAAACATTCTCCCCTGGAATCTTACGCTAGGTCTGATTTCCTTTTTCGAGCATGAAGTCTCAGTCGGCTAACCAGGCCTATTTGTACAACCTTTATGTTCAAATAAGATGGTGCACGTATCGTTTCAAGAAATGGACGTTAAAATGTAAAACAGATTTGACCAATTATCACAGAAGCAAGATGATTTGGCACAGAAACAAGATGATCTTGCACAGAAACAAGATGATCTGGCGCAGAAGCAAGATGATTACTGTTCTAATGTGGCAGTTGCCTTTAAAGGTTTGGCGGATTATGTTGATGCAATAGCAGAGAGGGTGGAGCAGAATGAGCAAAAAGCAGAGGGAAGTGATCAGAGACTTGAACTNAATTGGATTATATTCTAAACATGGCTTCGAAAAAGACTGCGCCCTCGATTGTAAAATACACATCTTCGATGGTTCAGACACCTCAGTCAACTTCAAAAACTTCCCACTCGTCACACCCTCCATCTTCGTCCCCACCGCCCTCTGGTAAAGAAATGCAGGATCTGATGGCCGCAACTATTAAGCAAATGACGGAGATGTTTCAAGAAATGGATGTTAAAATGCAAAATAGATTTGACCAATTATCACAGAAGCAAGATGATCTGGCACAGAAACAAGATGATCTTGCACAGAAACAAGATGATTTGGCACAGAAGCAAGATGATTATTGTTCTAATGTGGCAGTCGCCTTTAAAGGTTTGGCGGATTATGTTGATGCAATAGCAGAGAGGGTGGAGCAGAATGAGCAAAAAGCAGAGGGAAGTGATCAGAGACTTGAACTAGTAGAGGAGGGTCTGGAAAATGTTAGAAGTGATGTGCTGATCGCCCAATTTCGGGATATGGAATTTGCAATTCGGATTCGTGGGTTAGCTGAAGATCCAAAGGAGAATTTAAGACAAGTAATTGCAGATGCACTTGGGGATGCCTTATCGTGCGGCCAGGAAATCTATCTTGAAATAGAGCGTGTGTTTAGGGTAAACTCCTGGATTGCAAAGTAAAAGAATCTACCCAGAGACATTGTGATATATTTTACAAGAAAGTCTAGACGCAATGAAATAATGCAGCTCTTTTATCAACAAAGATTTAAAATTCTGAATCAAGACATCATTCTCTTAAAGGAAATTCCAGCAAAAATACTTAGAGCGCGCAGAGATTATGCTTTTTTGACACAGGAGCTGAAGCTCAGACAGATAAATTTTAGATAGGATGTACCCGTGGGCATAATTGTAACAATATATGGCAAACGCTACAAGATTAATTCGATTAGCAAGGCTAAAGACTTCATGGCGTCTGTTCTACAATCAGAGCGCCCACCTACACCTCAGAGGGTTGATGTGTCTGAGCAGATGATTGTGGATCTTCCTTCGGCTTCGGTTCAAGATCTAGATGAAAGCTCAAAAGCTAATGGAAAGGAGCAAAGAATCACGCGCGCAGCTCATAGACGCAAAGAAAAGGAAAGACAGATGACAGCTAGACCCCCAGCTGATAGCCCTCCAGCTGATTGTCAAATACCGGCTATTTCCCAGCCAGTAGGCGGCGCTCGCCCTAAGGTCTTTGTGAAATCATATGTGGCTACTCTCGTCAGTGGAATAAATCCTCCTAATGTGTAAGTTAATATCATGGAATGTAGGGGGACTCAACGTTCCCCACAAAAGACGCAAGATTTTTCATTACTTAAGACATTTTAATAATGACATTATATGTTTACAAGAGACCCATATTGTGGCTAAAGACCAAAAATTATTATTGAACTCTAAGCTTGGAGAGCTGTTTGCTGCATCTGCTTTAAAAAAGAGAGCGGGGGTTGCAATGTACATTAAAAGTCATCTTTCACCTGTCTTAAAAGATGTTGATGAAGAAGGAAGATACTTATTGGTGGAAATAAATTTAAATGGGAGAAAGTGTTTAATAATAGGGGTTTATGCACCCAATCAACTTGTAGCTCAAAAACAATTTTATAGACATTTACATCAGAAAATTGTGGCGATGGACTATAATTCTTTGATTGTTATGGGAGATTGGAATGGTGTTCTGGATACGTTAAAAGACAAGAAAACAACTTCTAAGGATGCAACCCTTTCCAGATTACCTAAGTCCTTTTTTGCTATGAAAGATGACTTAGAATTAATGGATGTCTGGAGGTCACAACACATCAATGAACGTGATTTTACTTTTTTTTCTCATAGACATGATTCTTTTTCAAGGATTGACTTTGTTTTGATATCGACTGATTTACTTATAGAATGTAACA
>NW_015386908.1:67496-88177 GCF_001527695.2 Protobothrops mucrosquamatus | reverse complement strand
ACCTACTTATGTAGAATTATATTTTGTGGAGCTAGGGATATTAGTATAAGGTTACTTTTAGTTGAATAGTATCCTGGGATTAGGTTTGGGAAGTCCGGGTGGGGGGTGGGGGGGGGTTTTCAATTGTGATGTACTTGTGATTGTTTTTTTTCTTATGTTGAAAATAATAATAAAAAAAAAATTTTTTGAAAAAAAAAAAAAGATGGTGCACGTATCTGTCTATTTTTCTTTTAAAGTTTACACTACCCAGATCGCTCGTTCTCATCTCTTTTCCCTTTGTCGCACACATGTATCCAGTGGTGGGATTCAGCCAGTTCGCACCACTTCGGCAGAACCGGTAGCTAATCTTTTGTTGCCCAGGCCCAGAATGGATTTCCGGAAGTAGCATCCACACAGAGAACCAGTTGTTCACATGTTTGAATCCCACCACTATGTGTATCCCGAGCAAGCACCTTGGCTTTTATTTTTAATTTAGTCTTGTCTTTTAGCCCAAATTCTTTGCTTGCATGTACTTTTCCTAATTAACCCCCATATTTTCAATTTAGTTTGGGGGACTTTGAGATAACGATTCCCTGGTGCTGGTTAATGACCGCAATAAAATTATTTCAATTATCTATTTTCTCTTTTCCAAACAGTGACAGATGTTTACACACACATCCTGAGATTTCCACACTCTTCCTTAATTTAAAAATAAAATATTTACATTCAATCCTGCTTAAAGGATTAGGGTTCTTAATAAGTAGTCGGCAGTAATAATTCCACATGCAGTGGCAACTTTCTTTTCATCCAGGCTAAGGGGTGAGGTTGACAGCATGGTATGGGCGAGGATTTTTTTTTCCCCTTGTCATTTTCTCCCTCCATACATTTGCAATTTGAAAATCTATATTTTTCATACTTCATTATTTCTGCTCTTGTTTAGCTTACCTTTAGCATTCACAGCATATACTGTGATACAATAGTTATTCTTATCATTACTGCCATTGTGAGAAATCAAGGGCTTAACCTTTGACTTAATCTTAATATTTCAGTAATACACTTATCATTTGTGTAGGAAGAGAAAAAAAAGGGGGGGAATAAATCCATGCCCCAAAGGGACAGCTGTAGCTTAAAAATGTAAAATATTAAGTAAGTACTCCTGCATAATGCAGTAATATAAACAGATTCCGCTGTAGCAAATGTACATTGAGGGTGCTGAATAATTTCAGATACGGAATGTAACCTTTTAAACTAGCTCTTTTAATAATTCTTCCTTTAAACTGCATTGGAGTAGATAACTTGAATGAATTTCTACTCCTTGGGAGGCAGATATTTCCGTCCTCTTGATTTTTTTTCCAGGAAAGATATTTGTCCTGCAGATAATGCATATAGTTTTAATTGTGAACCAGATTAGAAGCCATATCTTTGAAATGGAAGGTTGCTGCAAGAATTTTAACCATCCATAAAGTAATTAACCAGGCTAGTCTGCTGTGTTCAGTTGAGAAAACAGAAAAAGTTGTTAGATAAGGAAATGATAAGATCATGTTCCCTTTTGCCTTCAAGTGGTGAAGTTTCAATGTACACAGATGGATAGCTTTTGTCTTACGTATATGTAAGGGTGATTTATACATACAGTATGTTTTATATAGCATGTTTAAATGTATGTTATGTATGTTTACACTTTTGAGAGCACACAACTAAATTTCATTTTTAATGTGTGCCAATGTGCCCACAGTAAAAAAAAAAAATGACAACAAAGGTTATCTTATCTATCTTATATCGAAAGCAAGCAGCAATATGTTGCCACTGCCCAGGAGCCCAAACTCTTCATAAAATTCAAATGCTAGCAACTGCAATTAGTCAGTATATTTGGTCTGTTTAACAGTAAAATTAAAATATATAAAGATCAAAAATGCACATATATACAAACAAGTACCTACGCATTTTTTAAAAAACAAATCCTTGCTTTTAGCTCTTTGGAACTCCAACTGATTCTAAACATTTGCCCTATGATTATAAAAAGTCTTCGAATTAAGAATCTTACCGTCTTTATATGAAGTTGCTGGTTCACAAACCAACATAAGTTTTTCAATTACTTTTTTATTTCCTTCAACTGCCTGCCTATCTTTTCCTAGCTAGATGAGGGTTTTAAAATTCTTATTATTATTATTATTATTGGTCATATAGTCAGCCAGATGTTTAAACTGGATTTAACATGTTTAACCAGCTATTCAGTCCTTCCCAAAGACCTGGGATAGGCAGAGGTTGTTGTTATTTGTTGGTATTGATGGTATCGTGCCAAGATGTACAGTAGCTGATTTTGCTTAAATTGGATGATTCATGCTTAACAGCATTCAATTTTCCCCAAACTGCTATTTGCTGATTTATGATTTATGACTTTATTAAATGTATATACCATCCATCTCACTGTCAAGCATCTCTGGGCAACCTACAACATCATACAACCACAATATAAAACCATGAAAATATATTAAAAACATTCAAGAATAAAAATTAAAGCATTAACATTAAGGAAAAAAAAATAGTAAACAGAGAAGAAGTGGAATCTTCTCCTGATCTATTAATCATCTACAGAATGGGATGCCCCATTGGGGCATCCAAGCCAGTTGGCTGAGCCAAGTTTTCAAACTCTTTTGGAAGGTCAATAGGGTGGGGGCAGTTCTCCTCAAAGAGTGGAAGCCATATAGAGAATGCTCTTCTCCTGGACCCCACCAGCCAAAATTCCTTAGCTGATGGGATCTGGAGCATACCCTTTCTGGCAGAATGCATGGGGCAGGTCAGTTTAATTGGGATGTGACGTTTTCCCTGATAACATGGAGCCGTGTTACAAAGGACTTTAAAGGTGTTAATCAACACCTTGAATTCCACCTGGAAGCAAACTGGCAACCAGTGCAGTTTGCACAATAGTGATGTTACACGGGCCACCCTAGGGGCTCCTAGGACTATCCACATTGCTGCATTCTGTGGCAGCTTTAACTCCCAAATACACTTCAAGGGTAGCCCCATGTAGAGTGCATTGCAGTAGGCCAAACATGAGATGACCAGAGCATGAATAACTAGGTGCAGGGCTTCACAACCCAGGAAAAGGCTCAAGTTGTGCAAAAGCTCTCCTAGCCACAATTTTATTGTCCTGTTTATTAAAATTCAATCCTACTTAAGGTAAAGTTATGGAGATGGGGACTTTGCTTTTCATTCAATTTTGTGAGTATACCATGGGATATGAGCAAGGAAACCCAGGATCTGATTTTCCCTTAGGCTCAAAAGCCAGTTGGGTGAATTTGGCCCAGTCACTCTCTTTCAGTTTTGGACTGGAAAGTTGAAAAACATGTATTTATCAACCTGCATTAAACCAACATGGCAGCTTCAATCGAGAGCTATCCTGCACATACACACATTTATATTCCAAATCCATCCACGTCAAACCAAATGACTTTGGATGATTCAATCCAAATCATTTGGGATGCCTGAATCAAATTGGATCTATTTCCTGAACTGAATCAACTATTCAGCTTAGAGCAATTCAAAAGTTGGAATAAAATTGGCAATGCAAATGGAAACAGACCCACAGGTGTAAAACACAGGCAGAGGATTAAAGAAAAAGAATGAGTATTGCATTACAAAATATACAGTAAAAGCGTCACAGGGTATCTGCAGCAATGGTCATTGGCTTTACAATGGCAAATGCATCCAGGTGATAAAAGTTACAAACCTTTTCACATGCCTGCATGAGTGTGATCATAACTGCAAATGCCCCTGGAAGCGTTGGACTATATACAAATGAGCAACTGATTTCACTGGATATGAAGAAGGAATAAGGGGAAGATAAGATAGTTGTGTTAATCTCGAACATAAAGATTGGAAATCACTAGTGAAATTGGGGTGCGATATAGATTAACCTCCTCATGGTAGACCCTTTGCAACATGATTTTGTCATGGCTAAATAGTCTCCCTCTTCTGGCTGCTGGACCTCACAAGGATCTCCCAGCAAGAAGCAGCACGAGTACCGAAAATAAAAACAACACTTAATGCTGAATTCTGTTACACCAGATGAAATAAATAAAATACTAGAGAAGTTATCAACCCTAATGAAAAGGGGAAAGGCTGAGATTGTCAAAGAAGGCTATAGATTAGAAAAGCATAACAAAGAGAGCTGACAGAGAGTGGATCAGGCCTGGCAATTCTCTATTTGCATGTCTTCCATAATTTGTAAATGTGTCTGATATAACCCAAGAATCCATGTCATTCTAGAAAAAACAAAATGCCTTGGACAACTGCTAAGAGAGAAAGGGAGGGAGGGAGAAAGGGAGGGAGGGAGAGAGAGAGAGAGAGAGAGAGAGAGAGAGAGAGAGAGAGAGAGAGAGAGAGAGAGAATGGAGAACTTTCAGAGAGAGAGAATGGAGAACTTTCAGAGCACTTTCCAGAAGCACTGCCACTTTGACCCTATGAGTGTTTGCAGCACTCATAAGAGGCCTCTATATAGTAGTAGATCACAGAGTGCAGGTCACAGTGTTTATTATCACTCTCAGGACTTGAGCAATCCTATTAAATTTTAGCAACTACTAGCAGCAATGGGGAAAAAGAGGGTGGATGACCTGGAGAGAAGATTACTAGTTCTCTACTGCTGCTAGAAATGGGGAAACGGTAATCCTGATTGGTAGAGAGGTTAAAGTGATATCCATTCCCCAGACTAAACTCCTAGGGGAAAATATCTTCAGATCGAAAGTATGAAGAATGTTCTTTTGTCATGCAGAACTGGATAATAATGATAAAAGGCAGGCATTTTTAGACTTCTGAAGGGGCATGGCTTCATCTTTTTGTTCTCAGTGTTGTTATAAACTAAAATTGATGTTTTTCCTATGATTTCTTAGATCCCTAGAGTAAATTGCCTGTTCTATCTGTCTATTCTGAAGTTTCCGAAGAAGTATGATTTCATTAGAAACTTAAATTCTGTATTCAATGTTCACTTTCCCCCTTTTTTTACATAATGAAGCCTTTGAATTTTGAAGTTCTTCATCATCCAACTTTTCTAAAATATTTTAATCGCCCTATAGCAACAACTTTCAGGGTGGTATGCAATAAAATAGGATAGCATAGCATAGCATTTAGGCTTATGTACTGCCCCATAGTGCTTTACAGCCCTCTCTAAGTGGTTTACAGAGTCAGCATATTGCCCCCAACAAACTGGGTCCTCATTTTACCAACCTTGGAAGGATGGAAGATTGAGTCAACCATGAGCCCTGTCAGGACTGAACTACAGGCTATGGGCAGTTTGCCTGCAATACTGCATTCTAATCACTGTGCCACCAATCTTCATATAAGCACGTAAAAAAACCAAGAAGTTAGAACTATTGGTTGATGGTTTACAGAGATAAAAGTAGTAAAGCAAATCACATTGAAGAATCACAATTAAAAAGCATCTGAGAAATCAAATAAGTCTTTGGAAGGGGAATATATTCCAAAGATGGAAATCATCAGAAGGTATCCACCATATTTAAGGAGGCAAGGCACGTTGCATAAAGCTTTTAAATATTATTAGCTTCCACATTTTATATTAACTGCATCCTTTGATACTAATACAGGTAATTCTTGACTTATGACGGGTCACTTACACTGGTAATGATTATATCTAAATTATGATGGACCTGCCTTGGGGCTATTTATGACCTGGATTTGAAGTTCCAGCAGTTGCCACCCCCTAATCCCATGATTGAACATTGGACACTGAGCAACACAGCTGAATTTGTGGCTCTTTGCAGCATCTCCTGGTCATAGGGTTGCATTTTATGATGGTTTTGCCATCAACTGGTACTTACTTCTGGTTTTTGGCAAAACTGCGCCCAAAGCGAACCATTGGTTTGCTTAATGACTGTGGCATTCACCTTAATGAGCATGGCTGCTGTTCTATGACCACTGCATTTGCTTAAAATGCAAAAAGCTGTAAAATCAGATCAGTCATGTGACCGACTCATTTTATGGGCATAATGACTTACAACCATGATGGGCAGCCTCCATTATGGATGTAAGTCGAAGACTGCCTGTGGCCACTGCATTTGCTTAATGATTACTGCAAAAAGTTGTAAAATCAGGTCAGTCATGTGACCAACTCATTTTATGGCCGTAATGACTTACAACCGTAATGGGCAGCCTCCATTTTGGATGTAAGTCCAAGACTGCTTATAATTATAAAAAAAAAAGAGTAGTCTCTAGCTTGTGTAGGTTTTTTTCTATCCTTACTAGAGGCTGTCATGAGGACTGCCACAAATATAGCACGGTCACAAGGATAACTCAAGTAATATACGGAGTCTTCAGTCAAATTTTTCATGAATGAAAAAAATCCATAAATGAAAACCTTAATTTTTTTTAAAAAAATGTTAAAGTTATCTCCTAAAAAACCATATCCTGGGAGACTTTCATACTTCATGTAAACAAAATCTGTGTTACAGGACAAAATTTGCATGAAAACATATGTGAATTTGGTTGCTTTTAAATAAACTGCAGAAGAATTAACAGAATATAAATTAGTGAGTGCATGCTAGACTGTTACAACTGGATTTAGAAATATCCACACATCTCACACCTCTGTTAATCTCATTTTTTTAAAAAAAATACATGTAATCATTTAATTTAAATATTGTTTTAAAGTGTATTTTCCTACAAGGCACATTTTGAAATGTATTATGATGCCTATAGGGAAATATGAAATCCATTCGCTTACAGTTTTCCAGCCTTTTCATCCATCTGATGATACAAAAACAAGGTAATCCTACTGGAATTTCTGTAAACAAAATAACCATTGCTTAATTTTTTAGTGCGAGAGAGAGAATATGCCACTGATTTTTTAGAAAAAAGTAAAATAGCAGTCTGAAGGCAGAGATCAATACAATGAGATATTTATCTGTGTCCTTTATGTACTTTGAGCAGTAGAACAAAAACAGTGTCTTGAAAATTTCAAGTGATCAGTAACAACAAAAATAAATTAGTAAGTATTGATATTTTGAGAAGCCCTGGATTAAGGGATCTTAAGTATATCTGCGCCTCCCTGCTTACTTTGAAAAAGGGTCTTGCTAAAATCTGTTTTCTTCGTAAACATAGTACAGTAGGTACCCTATTTATAAAGTGGCTTTCCCAATTATGTTTAGCATTCCCAGTTATGTTTAACTCTTTGCTTGTGTGTACAAAAGAAAAAAAGAACAAGAAAACCCTGAAGACCAAATTATATGCCGTGTCCGACTACATTCTCTGTTTGTTTCCCTAATAATGAAGGAAACAAAAGCCAACATCTCAGATATAAATACACACCAGTCCATGCAGAGAGAAGAGAAAAAAACAAGACAGACAGACAGACAGACAGACAGACAGACAGACAGACAGACATGGCATTAGTAGGAGGTTTCTTGTTGATAGACAACAGAGGGGGTGTGTGGGGAGGAGGGGTTACACTTGACAATCTGATAACCTTTTAGTGGCTTCCAGATTGCAGATTGTGCAACTATGGCTTAATTAATGAAAGAAGTGGGGGAGGAGTTGTCCTCAGAGCGTGTTGGGGAAGGAAGATTTATTCTAGCTTGATCCGCGCTACAATCCCCAAGGCAATTATTAAAAAAAAAAAAACCTAGCAGAACAGTACACCGATCCCCAATGAATGATATTCTGCAACATTATACCCTTTTGACCAAATGAAATCCTGTCGGCCGGTCCTACACTAGCTGGACTACGCAGTATAAAAATAAATGGTTTAAATTTGTATTTTTGTAATGAACTTGTTTTATCTATGGATAACACCGGCCCTCTCAATCTTTCCCAGCATTAGCAGTCTTAAGGTATGGAGAAGAGAGGTGGGAAGATCGAGATAGTAATTTGGCCCCAGAACAGAAATCAAAATGAGGGGGGACTTATTCTGGTGACTCACCTATTGCCATCTTTTAAACACTTTGATACTCTGGCAAGAGAAGAATTCATTCAAAGTACTAACTTATATTTTCCCTAAGCTTCTCAAGATTTGTAACAATGATGGCATATGTCAAGTAGGCTGGACGAGCGCCTGCTTGTTT
The DNA here is from genome assembly GCF_001527695.2 of Protobothrops mucrosquamatus. Lineage (NCBI taxonomy): Eukaryota > Metazoa > Chordata > Lepidosauria > Squamata > Viperidae > Protobothrops > Protobothrops mucrosquamatus. The sequence continues at coordinate 80,129 of NW_015386908.1, read as the reverse complement.
GGGTGGATAATGGGGGGGAGGATATTTGTTAAAGCAGTTTCAAGCCCCTTCCCTTATCTCTTCCCCCTGCACCATTTTTTTTTAGGTGATCTCTAAGTGTCTAAAGACTTTAATTTAAGGCGCACGGGCAGCACAGACTAAATGGTTCTAAATCCAAAGGAAAATTTCTGAGGTTTCTCAAGCACTTTTCTTAATCGTGAAGCAGTGGTTTTTTTTTTTCTTTCTTCATTTGTGGGTCCACCAACACTCCAAACAAATCTGAAGCCATTACGGCACATGGCAGTTGGTCGATAGTGTGGAAAAAACCTCATTTACTGACTGGCCAGACAGTTTTAAAACCTCCAGATTTTTCTAAGTCTAGGTTATTAACTGTCTGACTGTAATCACATCTTCACCATAGGGAGCTTCAAAAGCTTTTCATTTGCATTGAATCAGTTGCCTTCCTCCCTGCCTCTTCCCCCCTGGAAATAAGCTTAAATAATTCAACAAACTGCACACATGGCTAGTGATTATTGAACCATTCTGAAACACTTGAGGCAAATGGACCATTATGCAGTGGGAATTAAAACTTTCCTTTCCGTTGTCGTTAGAGCGATATGTACATCACAAATTCTCACTATAGAGATTCACAGACCTACACCAGGCAGAATATATATTGGGTGTGCTTCAATATAGGCAGGTGTGTGAGTGCAATGTGTACACTCTATATTGTATAGCACCACTGTCGGTCAACTGCTGAAACGTTGCACTATTTTATCGATGGTGATGCCATTGAGTGGATTTAATCTGTGGATGTGTAAAAATTAACATCTGCTCCATGTTGTGAAATAACATCAACTTTGTAGTCTTTGTAGTGCAGACTTTTCTGCAACCTGTTTTACCATATTAAAGGGAGGGAGAACAACTTCCAGAATGTTAAATCTGATACATAAGCTTACACAATGCCTCTAGAAGTTGTGGGTGATCCATCACTGGGGGTTTTTTAAGAAGAGATTGGACAACCATTTATTTGAAATGGTATAGGGTCTCCTGCTTAAGCAGTAAGTTGGACTAGAAGACCTCTAAGGTCCCCTCCAATTCTGTTATTCTGTTACTAATGTCCCTCTCTCAGGAAATATTTTTTCTTCCCTCTTTCTTCTTTCGGCATCCAGGCTAACAAAAACTCAGTGCTCCAAAAGTCCATGTTAAGTTTCAATGTGCTGTACAAATTGATATTTTCTGACTGGCCCAACAATTGCTATGCTAAAATAATCGACATTTGTATATTGGAGTATGTCAGCAGTGAGCCATGAAGAACATTGTTGTTTCAAATCATGCTTATGACATCTGAAAGAAGGGCATTTTAGTACCATTTGGGGATTTTAAAAAATTCCAGAAAATGTTCTCAGGACATGTGGTACCACAAAATCCACAGGATAGGCAAAGGGTCCGAGTGGCTTTCTAAGCCCTAAGAAGGAAGAGGCCCTGATCCTTTATACGCAGGTAACTTGTGAGAGTTTTGATTGATATTCCATTCCCAAACCATGAATATGCATTATAACTGCTTTGTGCCCAAAAGGGCATAATTGCTTTTGACAATAGAAAGCCATGAGTGTTGACATGTGGTCTCAAAGATGCTTTTTCAAAAGGCAATGGACTTTCTTGATTTTTTCCTTGAAGATGTTTTGCTTTTCATCCAAGAAGCTTCTTTAGTTCTGACTGAATGATGCAGAATGAAAGAATTTATATTCCTTGCAGTCATCTGGACGTTAGCCCTCTCAGGGTCACCTGAATAGTAAAAGTGGGACCTCCTTTCCAAGAAGGTTCCACAGTTATCTGCACTATTCAGGTGACCCTGAGGGCACAGATAAATCTCCAAGTGGCCTCAACAACTCTCAGGGACAGGGCTAACGACCAGACAACTGCAAGGAATATAAATCATTCCATTCTCCACCATTCAGTCAGAACTGAAGAACTTCTTGGATGAGAAATGAAACATCTTCAAGGAAAAAAACCCAAGAAAGTCCAGTTGCCTTTTGAAAAAACCATGACATTTTGGGACAACCATGACCTGGATGACTGAACATGTCCATAGACAGTTGACATGTGGTATTTGTGACTCCTAATCTGCTCTTAGAAAGTTCTCTTCTTGGGCACCAACTCTTAGGGATTTCTGGCCCCGTGGCTCCATTTCTTTACTGTCATTACTGATCCACCAATATTGGATTAGGGAGCAGTGATATGCAAATAGCCAACAATTCTTGGTTGGCTATTTGTTTCCTTTTATCTGTCGGTAATGCCAAAGGAACAAGGCAGGTAAATGAGGCTAGTACAGAAATAATTGAGGCCATTCACAGGAAAGGTCCCCACTGAAAGCATCTTCCTCCATCACCTCAAGCAAAAATGGCAGTGGTCATTGTGACCGAAGGTTGTATGGAATAAGTATGGTATGCAAAGGCAGAGTAGCATTATTTCCTATCTACTGACTCTCTCCTTAATGAAAAGGAAGGATGCCACTTATTCTGCACCTGTAATCCTCCTCCTCCTCAACCATTTATCTACCTGGGATATAAAATCTGTCAAAAATGACACAAGCAGAACTTTTGATAGGCTATTAAGTTTGTAATACTTGCTGGGATGTGCTATTTGACTGTAAAATGACCACCAAAAACCATTTTTTTTGTCTTAAAAAAGAAGGGAGGGAGGGAGGAAGGGAGAGAAGAAGGAAAATGGGAAAGAAGGGTGATTTCTGATGTTTCCTGCCAGCTTTTTACAATGGGGAAGACAGCAGGAAGTCAGAAGTCGCTCCTGCTACCACTGGTTTTTTACCCAGCTGTGCTCATTCTGTTTCTCTGTCCTGGCAAAAAAATATCTCTGAATTGATGACCCCCTCAGGATATAAGTTGTCTAATGCCAAAACCCTAAAGGTTCTCTTTTGGGGGGGGGGATGTTACAAAGTTTAATTGTTCTCAGCTTACAAAAGTATAATTGATACATTTTTTTAAAAAAAAGTTTAAAAAGATGTTTTATAATAAAGTGATCAGTTTTTAGATTGGTGTTCTGTCTGTGCTTTGTAGCATGCTTTTATCTACTGTGTATGTTGTTTAGGATTAAATGAACATTCTTGTCTTTTAATGTTCACTCAAGCAGCCATATGAGCTGCATAAGCTTTTAATATTAATCCATTCCCCACCTCCACCAATTTTATTGTGAAGTAGAATTACACCTTGGGCTCCAATGGATGAGATTGTTTTGAACACTAAGCATGAGTGGGAACTGCTAAGTTCAACTTATTCTGTAATGAAGTTCATATTGTATAACTTCATAATTTTTGCTATACTCAGCAATTTCATCCAACTATTGTAATAGGCACTAATATAAAAGGTTGAAATTTGTGTCTGATGTATTTATATATTTTTTAAAAAGTTATAAGGTACATTTTTGAGCCATTCACAAATACGGTCAATTAATTATCCAATTAAAATATACTTCATGACTTGACACAATACTAAATTTAAATATCACAAGCACCTCAGTTTCACCATTCAGAATGTAGTAATTTGGGGAAAATGTCATTTAAAAAAAGCTCTGGAAGCTCAACAGTCCAATTCAGTGGTTTTTCAGTTGAAACATGATATTCCCCAACATTATATTGTGCATATAGCAATACATACACACGAATATCAATAAATGAAACTGAATATGTTTGTCATAACATTTTTGTTATGTCATAAGCTGGTATTCCTACAAGGTAATGGTAGAATGTTTGGTGTAATGATACATTATTGTCTTGACTTGAATGAAGGTGAATGAATGAACGAATTTGCAGATGGAATTCAATAGGTCCAAGACCTCAACCAATGTCACCATCCAAATGTTGCTTGATACTGAGGATAGACAGGCTGTTCCCAGCAATAGTTCTCCAGATACTGCATAAGACCCATTCTTGAGAAGACCGCAGCATCACATCTGGATGTTAAGAATGGAAGACCCTTGCTCTTTGAATACTTCCATTAAATACTCCTCTTTAATTACGGGCTCACTTACTCTTAAACAGTACAGATATGAATATTAATTAACCAGATTGAAAACTGTGCTTTCTCTCTGGACCCCAAGGAAGGTCAAGTAAGTATAGAAAACAATTCTTCCTGGCTACCTTGAAAAGTCTACTTAATAGTTCAAGGGGTCTGCCATTGAGATAATATATATTGCCTGTTTTGTTTAAGCAGAATTTTAAGGAGTTTTCTCAAAATGTATTTCTTCTTTGTAACATTTTATTGAACCAACAGGATAGTTTTTCTTGAGTATATTGCCCTTTGGGTTTTCCTGTGACAAGTATCAATTAATGTCACACCTGAAATCCTTTTCACCGGTTAACCAGGTGAAGACTAATGTGAACTTGGAATAGAAGCAACACAACATTGATTATTCCAAATATTATGTGCTTCCTTTCTAAATTTGGCTTTTTGACCTCCATATATAAAAATCTGAAAAGATTTTTTATAACTACTGACCATTCTTTCATTGTTGTTTTTTTATAAATGTTATTATAAAGGACATAAAATACAAACTAATAAAGAGCGAAGGAAGGAAGGAAGGAAGGAAGGAAGGAAGGAAGGAAGGAAGGGAGAGAGAGAGAGAGAGAAAGAGAGAAAGAGAGAAAGAAAGAAAGAAAGAAAGAAAGAAAGGAAGGAAGGAAGGAAGGAAGGAAGGAAGGAAGGAAGGAAGGAAGGAAGGAAGGAAGGAAGAAAGAAAGAAAGAAAGAAAGAGTGTGGAAAGAAGAAATAAAAAGACATAGAAAGAAGCTTCTGATATCTTGTGCAGCAAATATAAGTACAAGTACATAATTATCTTTTACACTATGATTACAAAAAAGAAAACTCACTTTTTTCTATTATCCAGTTTTTTTTCTAATTATCAAAGTAACAAATTATAGGTGTGTTGTTTTTTCTTCAGATCTTCTATGAATGACATTCAAAAATGGAGAAAGCAGAATACAAAGTTTGGGCTAGAGGCTGAAAATACAAATCTAACTTCATATCTCTCTACATAAGGATTGTACAACATACATCTTCTAGGCTGTATGTTCCCCTGAAATATGGGAACACTATTATTATAATCCCACCCAAATAGTACATGGAGATCAAGAGCCTGCATCATTGAAATCTGGTTGGGAAGTAAAGGGGGCATCCCTCTTTCTGAAATGTATTCTCCAGATGTGGCACCAACTGTAATTTCAGGGCAGAGGTGGTGGAATGACTGTTGTTATCTGTGAATCTCTAGTGGGATGTACAGATCCATACCTGCACTATCCATTACCAGAAGTGAGATCCTTTTTTTGAGATTGGGCTATAGCAGGGGTAGGCAACCTTGGCTCTTTTATGACTCGCGGACTTCAACTCCCAGAATTCCTGAGCCAGCCGGTACCTTCTGGCACTGTAGCAGTATCCCTATCCATGGTGCTGAACTCTTTGTTTAGGTTGGCAGTGAAATTATCCAGGTTTGTGGTTCTGGAGACTTCAACCTGCCTTCCTTGGCCTTGTAATTCATGTAGATGGTGCAACTTATTCACATTCACACCTTAGATCTGGTGTTTGGTACTATTACTACTACTACTACTACTACTACTACTACTACTACTACTACTACTACTACGGGATGTTAATATCAGTTCCATACCATGGATGATTCTCTGTCTCTTGACCCTACAGGTCTCTGCAGCCACCCTCACTGAAAAGAAATGGAGCCCTTTAGATTAGCCCACTCCTCATTATCTGCCTGAGGGTATCTGTACATCGCACAAGAGCAAATGGGGTGGGAATGTTCCAAGCCCCTTCTCTTCAACACTGTCTTCTTATGGGTCCTTAGAAGCCTGGCCTCTATTGCAGTCCCTGCCTTATGGAACACCCTCCTCACTGAGATCCAATAGCCCCCCATCCTTTTAACCTTCAGAAGATCACATAAAACCTGCCCTTTCCTCCAAGTGTTGGGATTAGGATGATGTCAAAGTGGAATGAAAATGTAGTGAGTGACATCAAGAAAGGGTGGGTGTGGCACCATATTTTTCTTTAACTTATTCTCATGTATTTATTTACCTTGCATATAGATATAATGTTGTATTTTTAGATTCTAAGCTGCCAGTGTTTGGCTTTAAGAGGAGAGGGGAGGGGAGCTAAGCAAGTATTTTAAATAAAATAAATTTAATTGATTAGACTTTAAGTTTAAAATTAAGTATTGGACTGATCTTGGCCACTTTGGGGAAATAAATTCTTCTTGTGCAATTTAGAATTCTAGTCACTCAAAGTCTCATGATTATCTCCATTGCCACAATTGTGGATACTCACCAAAGCTGACTAGTGTTCCCTCTGACTGGCTAAAGAGGAAAAAACAAAAGTAGCCTCCTGCTGAGTCTTCTTCCCCATCTGTCTCATTCCATTCATTTTTATGGAAAGGCCAAAACTAACTGACAAGGTGCTGTGAAGCCCAGTGGACGAGCTCCATGATTCTAAGATGTCTTGTCAAGTGCAAGAGACAAAGAGCCAAAAACCCAGAAGGCAAGGATGGCTAACAATTCCCACCAGTGGAAAATCAGCCTGCCTCCAAACCCTAAGTACTTAGTTCCCATCAGTCAGGTGCAAATAACTAGGAGCATTTGTTGAGTTCACCTTTCTACAAGAATTTAGTCAACTAGTCAAGTAAGACCCTTATCTAGCTAAATTGATGCCAGGCAAGGGTCAATGGAATTCATCAGAGGCTGGATTTGATTCTCTTGTGGCAACACAACAACTCCAAACTAATGATGTGTTTAACCTCTGCCTTCCAGCTCAGCCTACTCTTTTCCTACATCTCTATGAAAATGTGAGGCAGCCGAGTCAGAGGAAACTTGGCTCAGCTACTTATCATGAATGCTAATGGGGGAATCACTGTGGAAATGATTCATAGCCCATTCATTTTTTTTTTTCAAGCAGTGCTCAGGTCTCATAAATTTGTGTTAGGATGTTCAAATAAGTGGGATATCAAAAGTAGCAAGGAGTCAAATTTCTGATTGAGATGACTCTTCTTTCTGTCTGAAGTGAAAGACATCCTAGAAACCCCTGGCTACATACTTCAGAAAGCTCTTCGCAGAGTATTGATCCCAGGTTCACCTTTATTATTTGGTAATGAAGCCAAATCAGTTTTGTTTAAAATGTTTAAATTCCTAAGAAAATATGTTAATTCAAAATAAGGCATTGGAAGAGATTTTACCTCTTTTTCTACACTTGCAGATAATGAAGTATACAATTTGGCATTATCTGGTGCAAGAACTAATTTCCCAGGGTTGTTTTTTTTTTCCATGGTTCATATTTTAAATTTCATTCTGAAATTTTGTTTCACACAGAACCACAAAAGGAAGATTTAATCAGATTAAATGTAAGGCCCAGCTGATTAATTACAAGGTTATTGCAGCAGCATTGGACTGATTTTAATTCTTAGTTCCGCCACCTCCCTTCATCTGTCAGATTAAGCTCCATTAGAAAACCATTAATTTTAGTGATAACATGGCTCCCTGCTCAGGTGAGGTATTAAAAAGAAGGAAGAAAGGAGATAACTCAATATTAACTTTTCATTTTTAGACACTCTAGAAACAAAGTTTAATAAATGTTAATCACTCTCTGGACATTGCAGTCCAAAATTACAATCCTAAAAAAGAAAGCAGACAATTCATAAGCCTTGCTTAACAGCAATACTTTATAAATTGATGCTTTCTATATTTTTTATCTGGGTAGTAGTAAACTAGAATTTGCTATGTATTCACTGGAGCAATTAAACTAAGAAAAAGAGAAGGAGATAGTTTGCATCCTGAAGGCATCAGTACACTGTATGTATTTTGGCATTAGTGGTAATTAGGAACAGTATGGTAATGATTGCAAGGTAATCTCTAGAGATCCTAAATATCATAAATGTGCTTGAGTAAAACTGAGTTTTAGTAGTTGCATTTGGCTGGCTAAAATGTACTCAAAATTATTGATGGTGTTCTTTCTGTTAGCAGGAAGTGCTGCAAGTTGCTTTGGTATGATTAAAGATGGTAATCTTCTATATCTTACTATAAACATTACATGGGAGTCCTGACTGATCAATGTCATGATGATAATTCATGGTAACCATAAGTTGATGATTGGTTGTTATCTAGATAGCAAGAGAAAAGGGAATATAATGGATCTGAATAAAGTTGGCCTAATAGCAATACCACTTAGACTTATATACCACTCCATAGTGCTTAAAACACTTTCTAAGTCTTTTACAGAGTCACCATATTGCTTCCAACAATCTGGGTCCTCATTTTACCAACCTCAGAATAATAGAAGGCTGAGTCAACCTTGAGCCGGTCAGGATTGAACTCCTGGCAATTGGCAGAGTTAACCTGCACTACTGCATTCTAACCGTTGTGACACAATGGCTCATTTATAGTCAATACATGATGGAGTTTTCATACAGAAAGTCTCTGGGGTTCCACTGATACGTGCTCAGAGGAACCTGTTCCATAGTATATTGCACTGTCTGCTTTGGAGTACCCCAGTTACATTCCGAAGAGGAGAGCCTTCCCCAATTATGGAGGCCACTAGCGCACTTGCCATGTTGAGTCCTAATCCTAGTCCTAATCCTAATTCATGTTTCTGAGTCATGCTCTGATTTCAGGTTGTTTGGCTGGCTGACTGTTGTTGTTGAGATGTGGTCCGGTTTCTTTTTGAAGGGATTGTGATTAATAATAATAATAATAATAATAATAATAATAATAATAATAATAATAATAATAATAATAATAATGATGATGATGATGATGATGATGATGATGATGATGATGATGATGATGATGATGATAAAGTTGGAAGGGACCTTAGAGGTCATCTAGTCCCCTGCTCAGGCAGGAAACCCTATACCATTTTGGACAAATGGCTGTCCAGTTTCTTCTTAAAAACTTCCAGTGTTGGAGCATTCACCGCTTCTGGAGACAGGTTGTTCCACTGGTTAATTGTTCTAACCATCAGGAAGTTTCTCCTTAGTTCTAGGTTGCTTCTCTCTTTGGTTAGCTTCCACCCGTTGCTCCTTGTCCTGCCTTCAGGTGCTTTGGAAAATAGCTTGACTCCCTCTTCTTTGTGGCAGCCCCTGAGATATTGGAACACTGCTATCATGTCCCCCCTCGTCCTTCTCTTTGTTAAACTAGACATACCTAATTCCAGCAACCGTTCCTTATATGTTTTAGCCTCCAGTCCCCTAATCATCTTTGTTGCTCTTCTCTGTACTCTTTCTAGAGTCTCAACATCTTTTTTACATCCTGGTGACCAAAACTGGATGCAGTATTCCAAGTGTGGCCTTACCAAGGCATTGTAAAGTGGTATTAATACTTCACGTGATCTTGATTCTATCCCTCTGTTAATGCAGCCTAGCACTGTGTTGGCTTTTTTGGCAGCTGCAGCACACTGCTGACTCATATTTAAATGATTGTCCACTAGGACTCCGAGATCCCTCTCAAAGTTACTACTATTGAGCAAGGTACCCCCCTATACTATACCTGTATATTTGGTTTTTCTTGCCTAAATGTAGAACCTTACTTTTTCGCCATTGAATTTCATTTTGTTAGATAGCACCCAGTGTTCAAGTCTGTCCAGATCCTCCTGTATCCTAAGCCTGTCTTCTGGAGTCTTGGCTATTCCTGCCAGCTTGGTGTCATCTGCAAATTTGATGAGTTCCCCATCTATCCCCTCATCCAGATCGTTGATGAAGATGTTGAAGAGCACTGGGCCCAGAACAGAGCCCTGGGGCACCCCACTACACACTTCCCTCCATGTAGATGCGGTTCCATTGAGGACCACATGCTGAGTACGGCCGGTCAGCCAGCTACGGATCCATCTGGTGGTGGTGCTGTCTAACCCGCATTTTTCTATCTTCTCAAGTAGTAGGTTGTGGTCTACTTTGTCAAATGCCTTACTGAAGTCCAAGTAAATTATATCCACAGCATTCCTCTGGTCCACTAATTTTGTCACTTGGTCGAAGAATGCAATAAGATTTGTCTGGCATGATCTGTTTTTGACAAACCTGTGTTGGCTTTTAGTAATGACTTTGTTTGCCTGTAGGTCTTTGCTGATTCGTTGTTTGATTATCTTTTCCAGAATCTTCCCAGGTATTGAGGTCAGGCTGATAGGTCTGTAATTTCCTGGGTCCTTTTCTCCCCCTTTTTTGAAGATGGGAACTACATCAGCTCTTTTCCAGTCCTCTGGTAATTCCCCAGTGCTCCAGGATCTCTGAAAAATATAGTTCAGTGGTTCTGAGATGACATCTGCCAGTTCCTTAAGAACCTTGGGGTGTAATCCATCTGGTCCTGGTGATTTGAATTCGTCTAGGCTGGACAGGTGTTCACTTACCATTTTCTTGCCTATCTTAACTTGTATTTCTATTTTGTTTTTTATGGCACTATTTTTGATAGGTTGGTTTGTTTTTTCCCTTTGTGTGAAGACAGATGTGAAAAATGAGTTAAATAGTTCTGCTTTCTCCCTGTTGCTTGTCACCTTCTTGCCACTTTCACCCACTAATGGACCAATTGTTTCCTTCACTTTTTTCTTATTTTTACATGTTGAAAGAAGCTTTTTTTGTTATTTTTGACTTTGGTTGCAAGCCTTAATTCATTTTGAGCCTTAGCTTTCCTCACTTCGTCTTTGCAGGCTCGGGCTATTTGTTGCTATGTGGTGGGGTGCCTATTTGTTTGTTTTAAATGCTACATTTTAAATGACTCAGAGGCACCTGAGTGAACAAACACCATTTGCTTCACACAGATGATATTTAAACACCAAAGACTATGTCCCAGCAGCAACAACCAGTCTATCAAACAGCCTGAAACCAGACCATGACTCAGCAATATCTGGACAAATAACACCCACATCAATTTACATCACACAAAAAGATATTTAAAGGCCAGTGCTGTGACAGACAAGCACAATTCAAAGTGGACTGAAGATGCCCCCTCCCAAATGGAGATAAAATGTTTGCAGCCAAATCACCAAGCTTAGAGACCAAACCAATAGCCCAAAGTTTAACATGCATTTATTGCTGTAGAACAGGCATGTCAAACATACAGCCTGCGGCTGGATGTGGCCCATGCAGGCCGCACCCGCTCTGGCCCCGCAAAGGCAAAAAAAGTCATGATACGGCCCACGATGCGATCGGGTTTGACACCCATGGTGTAGAGAAATGAACAAATGATAAAGTAAACATGCTTGAATTATGGAATATTTTCTGAAAACAGGTATGGAAAGGTTGACTGCTGAGTGCAAAGAGTGGGAGGTGAATGAATAAATAATGAGTGAGAATCAAAAGAATATTTAGTTAACAAATAAAGGCCAGAATGTGTGATCAACCTTCAATATATCTGTAGATAAATGTGTTAGTATAAATGTATATTTGTGGTGTTTATGTTGGTTTAAGACATGAATATGTGATGAATGAATGTGAATTAATGACAAAAGTGTGTGAGCAGCACAACCAAAGTATGCTGAGATGGTTTGTTCATACAGAGAAAATGGGTGTCTTGTGTATTGTTACTTCAATTTACTATTTCTTACTCTTTCCTATGATTAGCATACCATTTACCTACACAGAAGGGAACAGAATGATTGATAACTATGTATTTACACCGAATCTATTCAGCCTTATTTCTAGGAGAGCCATACAGGAAGAAGCTATGCTTATCTAAAGGTAGTCCTTGATTTATGACCAGTGGTGGGATTCAAATATGTGAACAACCAGTTCTCTGTGTGGATGCCACTTCCAGAAGTCCATTCTGGGCCTGGCCAACAAAAAATTAGCTATCGGTTCTGCCAAAGTGATGCGAACCGGCTGAATGGTTATGACCATTTGTTCAGCAACTGTTCAAAGTAGCAACTTTGTTGAATAGGTGGTTCTTATCACCAGTCCTCTGAGTTCTGGTCATCACAGCATCTTTGTGGTCTCGTGATCACAATTCCAACATTCCCTACTGGCTTGCTACAAGCAAAATCAGTGGGGAAACCAGCAGGAAGTCAGAAGTTGCAGTCCTCACTGAACAACCAGCATAGTTCTTGCTCACAATGGCAACTGAGACTGCTTGAATTGCCATTGCTAGGCAACATGGTCACATAATGTTATGCTTTATAACTGTGTTGCTTTGTATTGTTACTTCTGGTCCCAACTACTGTCATGATACGAGGACTACCTGTAGAAGATGGAATTTTAGCATACATGCATTTTTCTGGGTAATATAATGACTTTTGGTGCCTGCTGAAATTTCTTACCACTAAAAATTGTAATTATAAAAGGTGCACAATCTCTGGTTCTTTTTTGCACCTGGCTACTCAACTTGCCCTATGAATGCACATGCCCATATTGGTAGAATAACATCAGTGTCGATGAGAATGAGGTCTTATAGAATCCCTGGTGGCTCAGTGGTTAGAATGCAGTATTGCAGGCTAACTCTACCCACAGTCTGGAGTTTGATCCTGACTGGCTCAAAGTTGACTCAGCCTTCCATCCTGCCCAGATGGGTAAAATGAGAACTCAGATTGTTGGGAGCAATATGCTGACATTGTAAACAGTTCAGAGACTGGTGTAAAGTTCTATTGCTATTGTTACTAGATTCTTTTCTTT
>NW_015386908.1:60532-66477 GCF_001527695.2 Protobothrops mucrosquamatus | reverse complement strand
TGGCGCCTCCATAACCACAAATCTTGGTATAGTCAGAAAAATATGTGACGGTATCACCCAAATTGGAAGTTTAACATCAAACTTGAAAAAATATTTTTGCCAAACTCTCAACAATGCAGCCCTTATTATATGATTTCTAAAAGTTTTGTCAATCTTTTTTTGCATAAAAAGATAAGCATGCCACCCAAAGTACAAATCCGATACTAGATTCTTTTCATTCATGTAAGAATTTGAATAATTCCAAGCATCCAAACCAGCGGTTCTCAACCTATGGGTCGCGACCCCATTTGGAGTCGATCGACCATTTCACGGGGGTTGCCAAGCAAGGCTGTCCGCCATTTTTTCCCCTTTTTCCGGCAGGTGCCTTACCTCCCTTGGGCTGGACCAGCTGGTGGTCGGCCTGCTCCATCTCTGCCGCTTGCCAGCTACGCTTCGGCCGGCACAGGGGGCGGAACCATGCATGCGTGGCGCTCCCGGGCAGGGAAAGTCCTCGACTTACGACCGGTTTAGTCCTCGACTTATGACCGGTTGGGGGTCACGGCATTAAAAAGGTTGAGAACCACTGATCCAAACCATCAAACAAATTACTGGTACAAAAAAAAAAGAAATTCATGGAATGCAAAAAAGACTGGGTTTCCCATCTTCTTGAAACTAATGCAAGAACACTAAATTACCGGTATGCTGTTAAAGTTGATCCATTTCTTTTTATTATGAACCTTTTTTTACAGCAAAATGTTTTGTATGTCTAGGTTATAAATTAAATTGACTTAATTAGCAAGGTTAATTCCCAAGGGAATGTTTACAAGATTGTACAGAATTTAATATTTTACCACAGAGCTGTGAACCTTTTGTATAGAAAAAGAGACAGTTTCATCTATTTCGATGAGTCAGTATTCTTCATATATCAGAATGATGTGCATGGTTATCCCTTAATGTATATGTCTAATGAAGGTAATATGATGTTTACCATTATTCCAAATGCCCAGATGTTCAATATTAGCCAACACACTTTCTCCCAGAGGAGAAATAACATCAGTGCTTGCTACGGTAGGCAGCTTAAGGTACAATTAGAGGCAGGTAAACATCAAAATACATTTTGACATACAAAACTCTATTAATTCTACATTTTACAATTCTATGGAGTCTGCCCTGTGTTTGAATGAATCTATCTGTCCACAACTAGCAAAAGAAATCACAATATATAGTGGCAATTAGAGCAAGACTCAGGCATGAAAGAAAAAATAGTAATTTAAGCAAGTAAAACACTAGGTTGTTCTGTACAAATGTCCACTCCTATTTAAGTTGTATGAGCTTAAAATATGAAGACAGGTTAACAGAATAGAATGGAAGCTAATGATATTTCACAGTCGTTCTCTTATGCTACTATACTGTATGGCAATGCGTACATTGTGAATACATTTCCAATTTCTGCCATGTTTCCAAGATTGCTTGAATAAATTACAGTAAATTTTTAAAAATCGTGATAGCAACTAAAAGCATTTTTTTAATGATAGCATTTTTACTTGCCTCTGGCTATCAATAGAGAGAGAATTCCACTGTTGGGGCCTAACACCAAAAGGTCTTCTTCGCAGCTTCTCATTTTTCTTGAGGAGAGCCTCTAAAATTGTGGTGGAAGGTGCACCTGCAAGAGCAGAGGGGGAGAGTTTGGGTAACACAGAGATTTCTAGAGACAGGCCCAGATTAAGAGACTGTACAGTCCTGAACTGGAAGAGGGAGGGGAGGGGGCAGAGGTTCAGAGTAGCCATGCCTTAGATTCTCTCAGGATATATCTAGTAGGTTAGAAGGTTATAGCTTTAGTTTGGCAATATTTTGTCCATTAGCTGTAAGCAAATAAAGGATTGAACTTGGTGGGATATTGCTATGTTGTCTCTGGGCTTGGTCCTAACAATTAGTAAGCTTACTTTGTTAGCCAGCTGATAATGGTATCAAAGAATTATGATATAATTGGCTAGAGTGGTCTTTCTATACTAGTCCTAACTGGGGGAGAATTCCATTGCTCCCAAATTCTTATTTGAATGCGAAGTTCAATTCATTCAGTGCTTTTTGTTAGAAAAAAGTATCTAATAGGTAACTTAATAAACACAGAGATGTTCTTGCTTTAAGGGAAAAAAAACACATGAATTTCTTATGCTACCACAAGCCTTAAGGTTATACGCCTTAAAATTATACAATGAACCCTGTTTCTTTTTATTTGTACTGTTGGTGGGGGGGAAGCTACTCTTCTCATTCATGTCTATATCATTAAGAATTCAGATATGATGATAAATATGATGATATTGTATCTCTATGTATCCATATGTTAAGAAATGTTAAATATCTGATAGTTTGGTTTAGAAATTTAGACCCTAATCCTGATTATAATTTTTAATTGCACCGTTGTTCATCTAACTTCATTTTGTTGCAATAATTGCTCCTATACCATTGGTGGAAGGGAAGAAATTGAGAATTATAAAGTGACTGATATCAAATAAGGCTTTTTTTCTATTTCTGGGATTAATCTTCAAAGTCTGGGGCTACATTGCTTGCTTTGATATGTTTCTAAACTCTTCCTGAAACTGTATTATTTGGAGATATTTGGTACTTTTGATTACCATAATTGTCGTGTAATAACAAAAACGGTTGCAATGCAAGAATGGAATACCTTGCTAATTTTTAGACTTTCCTTATTTTGAATCTAACTATCACATGTACAGAATGTTAGCATCTTAAAATGTTGGCATGATCTTAAAAACTGAGCACAGCCGATTTCAACTTTCAGAGTTATAACTTGACAATCTAACATGGCTTCATGGCTATATTGGGAATTAGACTTTGGTGGCATCTAGATTCTAGATGAATCATAGTAGTTCTTTTAAAGTTAGAATAAAGAATTTGTTCCAACCAGTTAAATCAAACTCTAGTTACTTTTATGACTTGTTCTTCAGTTAAGGTACTACCATATTAAAAATCCAAAGTGTTTTGTTGCTGAAATACTGATAATAAAGAGAAAAGAATTAGCGCTGGTTTCATTCTCTCCTTTTCAAAAAAGAAATTTAGTACCTAAAATGTGCCACTGAAGATTCTACCATTGTGCTTTTAATGTCTTTAATTTCCTTTCTCTCTGATGACTGTTCTTTAGTTATTTTATTTCAGTGTTGTTCTTTGGTTTAAATTATTCATAAATGTCCTTAAAATGGCTTTGAATTATAATTACATGTATGTTTTACAGACATTAAACATAATTGCTTGTGTGTGTGAATTATGTATATATAATTCTGAGGAAATAATCAGATGGCTACCAGAAATAATGTTGTACAGAAATGGGATTCTCCGACATAATTTTTTTACTCACATTCCCATTTTCCTTCTGTTTCTCTTTCCAGACCTATTTACATAATCAGTTATTTTAGGGAGAAAATGATTGTGGTGAAAAGTACTGATTAATCTTGGAAGTAAACATATTACTGGAAGCAATAACTCTTTGTAAACACAACTTAACAACTCACAGGATGAGGCAACATATACAGATTTGCTTCAACTAAAGTCAATGACAAAATGTCCATAACTCTGAGGCCATACATCACTAACAAGGCAAGTGCAGTTTGTAGAGTTCTTGAATTTAGCCAGTCAGTAAAATGAAAACTGAAATGCTGACAGACTGCCAGATCTCTGGAGGAAATTCAGACAGATCTATTATCAAAATATATCAAAATCTATATTAAAATGATATACATTATTCAATACACATACCACAGACATAGATGATAATGATGAAGAAGATGATAGATAGATAGATAGATAGATAGATAGATAGATAGATAGATAGATAGATATAGACAGACAGACACTGCAGATGAGAGAGAGATATAGTTGATAGATATA
The DNA here is from genome assembly GCF_001527695.2 of Protobothrops mucrosquamatus. Taxonomy (NCBI): domain Eukaryota; kingdom Metazoa; phylum Chordata; class Lepidosauria; order Squamata; family Viperidae; genus Protobothrops; species Protobothrops mucrosquamatus. The sequence goes on along the minus strand of NW_015386908.1, from coordinate 62,595 downwards.
TAGATGATATAGATATAGATAAACACACAAAGACAATACACATAAAGATGTAGATTAACAATAGCAAGTCTTTAGATGGTACTGTTAATCTGGGTTTATTGCTTTTGAAAGGTTGTGCGACAGAGTTGTTTATTCAGCTACACAAATCTGTTCCTTGTGTCTTTTAACAAGGAGGACATTGTGAAGCAGACGTCAACAGTTCTGTCCCTCTTTGGAACCATTTCCCACTAATTACAAATCAGAGAAAAGGCTGTGTTCATAAACAGTTCAGCCTCAGACTGTTTTTCCAACCGCACTTTCCAAAAAATTAACTCAGTTGTAGCCCTGTGTGAATAATAGTTTTGCCAAATTGTTCAGGAAAGACTTATTGTGAATAATTGTTTTCTTACTGTGCAGAACATTGATGCAAATTTTATGTAACAGTAGAACTCCCTGAGAAATGATGGGTTTGGAAATGCTGTGTAATTTTATTTTCTAAGGCTTATGCCCATAATGATCATGACAGCTCAAACAACTACAGGGAATAAATGAAAAGGATAAAGAGCAGCCAAAAAGAGGGAGGGAGAAAACCAAAAAGAAAAAAAAAATCCAGTGTGCCTGTGTGGTTTTTATTAATCCTTTGGAGAAAAAATAGGTTATGTTTAATCTTTTTAAAAAGAATTAATAAGAATAAAAAACAAAGGGAGCATCATTTTTGACGGTATTCCAGCATTTGTTCAGACACAATTATGTTCCAGCATGAGGAGCTTAAAGATATCTCTTACTGGTTGCATTGGTTTATAGCCCTGGATTTTGAACTCTGGTGTGATGAGGGCCACAGATTGGGATTAAAACTTTCATACAACAAAACAATCACACTGATCAGGGACAAAGTAACTTATTTAGCTTAGTTGCCTAAATGTCTTCAGTGACAGAGTCTTGGAGAAAATCTATGTGTTCCTCTGGATTATTCCATCAGGAAAAGTGACACACATGCAGAGCTAGTCAATTTAGGAGGTTACATCTCAAGAAAGTATTGTCAGGCAGCCATACTTCTCTGAGGGGCAGAATCAAGATGATTTTCCTCACATCTGGTGACAAATGGGCTACAGGACAGTTAGGGCCAGCAGCTGCAGGACTACTGGAAGAAAAAGTGTTTACCTATCACAAATATGCAAAGATTGAAAACAAAGAAATAATGATCTGTTATTACATGTCAAGCCCAACGAGAAGAGGGTATCTGGGAAGAATCTGGGAAGAACAACATCCAGTTGATTTATAATACAAAATAAAATATTCACAGAAGCAGAATTGGAAGAACTGCAAAAGTCTACCCAAGCAAAGAAATTGAATTCTGGTAGAAGGGAACTGGGGGGGGGGGGGCAGTAGAGAAAAGTATCATAGGTACTAAATCAAGCACCATCATCATTGACAAAATCACCATCAGTCAATTGCAAAAGATTGAAAAATATTACATCCTGCTATGGTAGGCTTTAATACCATCAAACAAGAACATCTGCCTATCCCAGGTCTTTGGGAAGATTCAAATAGGTGGATAAAAATGCCAAATCCAGTGTAAACATCTGGCTGATTGTGCAACCAACCATAATATCTCCTGGCTGTTATGGCTTTAAGACACTTGACTGTGCTTTGCAGAGTTCAAATCACCATAAGTTACAATTTAAAACCCATTTGTCAAAAATAAAGAAACCATAAATGATCATTTTTAAGATTATGTAGCTACATGCAAAAACCAATCAAAGATGGAGTAAAAATATAGAATTGTTCCAAATCACAAATAGTGATTTATAAAAGGATTTCCATAAAAGAATATAGAACAATATGAACAAATCCTCTTGAAAGCTTTACATAGCCCTGATCTCAAGGTCCATAGTTCACCTTGAAGTGGCAGCTACAAATGTTATACATCCTTGTTCATATGCATATAAGTATGGAACGTGTGATGTGTGATGTGTGTGCCTGTGTCTGTGTACGTATATCTGAAAGAAATGATACGTACAACTTCACATATACCCTAATGGCAATCACTGAGGTGTCAGTGATTGATGTCACACACACACACA
>NW_015386908.1:0-57001 GCF_001527695.2 Protobothrops mucrosquamatus | reverse complement strand
CGCGGCCTCCGAGACCACCGAGGCCACCGGGACCGCCGGAAGATGGAAAGCCGGCAAATGGAAAGCCGGCAAACGGCCGCGCCGGCCGACAAACGGCCGCGCCGGCCGGCAAACGGCCGAGCCGGCCAGCAAACGGCCGAACGGGCCGAACGGGCCGACGTACGGCCGCCCACGCTCCCGGGGGAACTCACCGGGGCAGTCAGCCAGGTGGGTCAGAATCTTCTAAGTCCTCGGGGGTCCTCGGGGGTCCCGGGGGTCTCCAAACCCCCCCCCCTCTGTCCATCTTCAGCTCCACTACCACGGAGCTAAGAAGCAGGGGTCCGCCATCTTCCAGACATGCGCACTAGATAGTAGAAGACAGCATGAAATCCCAGGGATACAGAACATCGAATCATAGAGATGAAAGGGATCTCAGAGGTCTTGTAGTCCAACCCTCTGCTCAAAGCAGGAGACCTTGTACAGGTAGTCCTCAACTCACAACCACAACTGAGCCCAAAATTTATGTTGCTAAGCAAGATATTTGTTAAGTGAGTTTTGCCCCATTTTATGACTTTCTTGCCACAGTTGTTAAGTAACATGGTTGTTAAGTGATTCACTGTAGCAATTAAGATGGCAGCATGGTTGTTAAATGAATCTGGATTCCCCACTGACTTTGCTTGTCAGAAGGTTGCAAAAGGTGATCACGTGACCCTGAGACACTGCTACCATCATAAAAGTGAGTCAGTTGTCAAGCATCTTAATTTTGATCACATGATTATGGAGATGCTACAACATTCACAAGTGTGAAAAGCGGACATACAGTAGGTCACTTTTTTAATGCCCTTGTAACTTTGAATGGTCACTAAATGAACTGTTGTATGTCAAGGACTACCTGGACCATCCTGGTCAAATAGTTGTCCAGTCCATTCTTGAAAATCTCCAGTCGTGGAGCACCCACAACTCTGGGAGGTAAGGCTGGAGCGAATTATAGAACACAGAACTGTATAGTTGAAAGGGACCACAAGGATCAACAAAGTCCAACCAGTGCAAAGGGCAGAAAAACTGTCTTCAAAAAGTGGCCATCAAACTTCTTCTTAAAGACCTCCAGTGATAGAAAACCCATAACCTTCATTGGTAAACCATTTCACTGTTACAAAAGTAAGTAGCTGCAGTTGATGTCCATTATTTCATGTCCTAATTTCTATGGCGATGAAAAAATAATTCTTGACCATCTTCTCTATGGTGCCCTTTTATATACCTTAAACATTGGTGCATGATTCCCTTTAATCTAGGGGTGCCCAATCTTTTAAGACCTGTGGACTACAGCTCTCAGAATTCCCTAGACAGCCATGTTGACTGGGGAATTCTGGGTGTTGAAGTCCACAAGTTTTAAACTTGCCAAGGTTGGACACCCATGCCTTAGTCCAGGGGTGTCAAACTGCCGGCCCGTGAGCTGGATGCATCATAGAGTAACCGCACCCACCCCATTGCCGGCAATGGAAAAAAAGTCACCATATGTCGCAACACATCATGTGACGTTGCGAATTTGACACCCTTGCCTTAGTCTTTTCTGCAGCATATCAAATTTCCTCAGCTTACCTTTAAGCCCCTTAAGCCCCTCAAGTCCCGTTGTCTTTACCCTCTGAATCTGTTGTATCTTGCTAATATCTTTCTGGCAGTGTGGTACACAGACTTGTACATTATATTCCAGATGTAGTTTCATCGATTTGAGAAGAAAAAGCTGTAAGAATACAATAGCAAACCACTTCTGGGTGTGTCCATGTAGTTTTGAGGAGTCCAGTTTGACTCAAGGGATGCTTTACTTTTGCAACATTTATACAAGTCAGTGATCTCATTGGTACATTTCTAGTTACTACATCTCCAAAAGTATTGTCATGGGTCAACACTAACTTCCATATGAAACACTGAACTTGTTAGCTTAGAAAAAGAACATCTGATTTTTAAAAATGTATATAAAACCCATATTAGGCACTCACTGCATTTATCAAAATCATATAAAAAGTCTAATCCTTTGAAGAGAATCTAGGCAGATGTTTCTTCTAGTTAGTATGTACAAACTTGGTTTAAAATTGAATACCAGATGCTAGGGAACCAAGATTTGAAGACTCAGTTCTCCATGTTTGATTATTGTTCATCTCTGTGCAACTCAGAACAGAAGAATTCAGGACTAGAACACCTTTTTTTTTGTGCCAGGAAGATTCTTCTTGTGTTGGTATGTCCTGTCTACCATTTGCATGTGGGTCCTAACGTGCTTGGCTCTTGGCTTGAATATGGACTTCAGCCCATTTTAGATATTTTCTTATTGACATATCGAGAACTATAGGAGAAGCCACAGTTTGTTAGCAATTGTACTTCTAAGAGTTTATCTTTTAACATGTCACAATAAGCACATGCACAAAGCTTTCTGTCTCTCTGCATTTCTTCTCCATGGGAAGAATGAAAACCACCGCCATGATATTCATTCTGTCATAAATATCCAAAGTGCTTTTTTAGGTAATCAAATAGGCACAGAAGTAGAAACCTCTGCAAGCAAATATCTGACCAGAACTACAATTTGTGGTCTATTTGTTTAGGATTACAGGTTGATGTCATAATTCTGAGCACCTGTTGTTACATGTGTGCATGTGTATGAATATACAGGTAGACTTTCAGGTTCAGATATGGTACAATCTATTTTCTTTTAGCCTGTAAAGTACAGAAGCAAAAGTCAAGTCAGCAACACAGTTTGAATATTATGATGCTACAATCAAGAAGTGAAAATCAGAGGTTGTTCCTTTACCTAATGTGCTTTCCTTTACTATCTGACTCCCTTACCTGTAGTTAGCCTAATTAAACTTAATAGGGGACTGTTCTTAATTGGCTCCCTGCTCTATTTAGTAATGCAGATTACACAATTTAAGAAATCTCCATTTCTTAGAATCAAAGGAGACAGTTCAGTACACTCTTTTTCTTTCAACTGTTTTTTTTGAGTTGACGATCCTAAAAAGAATGTACCACATTGACAGCCCTAGAGACTCTCATTCCCTGCAAATGTTTACCCAGAGAAATAGACTTAGCAGTGAAACAAACTTGTACCGTAAGAGGCTTTCTGTCCCCATCCTAATAGATGACTCTGATCCAAAGTAATCCACTCTTTCTTAGCCTCTTCAGGAACATAACATTTAGAGCATTTGAGCTAATAAATTCCAGGCTAGAAACCTAAATGAACTAAATGTGAACTAAATGAGGGTAAGTCTGCGACCAGAGGTAATATGTCCCAAGAAAAATGTCGTGACTTTGCTTATAGATGTAAAGAAGCATAATTTTTAAGGCTGTGGGTGGGTGAATCAATTCAAAAGAGGTTTTATCAGATTACAATTTGAATCAAACCTATAAGGTATAGAAGTAAAACAACTGACTTTGATTTGCATTGGAGAGATTCAAAGCCCCTTTAAGATGTGATTGACATTAGAAGTTTCCCCGGCACGGTGGAGTTGCAGGGGTTCGTGCACTTCCTTCCACCAATGGACAAATCTGAGATGGGCAAGGAGTTGAAACTGTCATGGAATTCTGATAATAATGTGAATGTCAATGAGCAGGCCGACATGCCTGCCAGCCCAGAAAATTAAGCAGTCAAAAGCTGGTAGCCTTTCCAGTCTTTAAAGTAATTTCCTTGTTAAACAGTTTATAAAAAATGTCTGTATATCTCTCTCTCCAAATCATGGAACATGACATTGTATTAATTCAGTGGGAATTTTTCTATAAAGACTTTATAAGCTACTGTGCTGCTTTCCTCCATTTTTTCTTATCTCTATCTTAAAAGAGGTAACAAATCTATATATTGTTGTTAAATTTGAAGCTACGTGGCCAAAACTTTCTGGGATTTTATTCTGTGAAGGATCTATCATCCTGCTTTTTTATCAAAGGAGAAGGAGCTGCAGAGTTGATCTGCCCCCATCATTGGTTATAGTTGGAAGTTTTATCAAATCCCCAATAGGTTTGAATCAAATCTTATTACCTTTGAATCAAAAATTCAGACTGAATCTTGTCAAATCTTCAATTTGAATTACACAAAGACTGATATACATTATGTGTCACCTATTATCTATCTATCCACCTACTTTCATTGGTGGATGAAATTTGGTTGGTTCATCTTTCACTTGAAACAAAATCTGAAGGTTTAGTATTTATATATCTATGAAGGCCCAGTCCTTCACTGTACCATGGTCTTTCTAAGGGTCTGGAGCCTTGCAGACTTTCTGTATTCAGATAAATCTATGGGATTTGGCCTTTCTTCCACATGGGTAATCTGGCAGCCAAGGAAGATTTATTTTTTATTTATTATTTTTTTACACTACCCATAAAAATGTAATAAATTAAAAAAATGATAGAAGGATATATATCAGTATACAACACCAGTAGTAGCTTACTCCACTTTTCTAATGTAAATTATGCTCAAAACTGACACTAACAGAAATTTTAGCATACCGTTACATTGTTCAAAAAAAATGTCAAGGATAAACTATTGCAATTACTTGATTTTAATTATATACATTGCTGGTAATAAATCAATCAAATAATATTGAATTCCTCTGAGTATACTATATACCAATGTTAAATTAGCAGGATTTGCTACACTTGCATAGTCATAATCTTCATTCTTTTTGTTCAGTTGTCTATATGTGTGTTTGTCTGTGAACTCTTATTTTTGAGACTGTAGTTTCTTTAATCTTATTTTCTGCAAGAATGTGATCACTATCCCAGATGATACCGTAGTAAAAAGAATGCATTAAATATTATTAGATAAGCCAAATGCCATGTATAAAGATTAAAAAAGAGTGCTTATAATGCCAGGGTTTATCTCTTGTTGTATCTGTAACACGCTTGGATGATATTTTCTCTCAGTCATACAAAACTATTTAACGCACAACGTTCAAAATCACGTTGACTATTATTCCTGTTGATTGTGTCCATACAACCATAAAATATTTAGGTACTGATCATCAGTAATGATTTAATCATTTTCCAGCATCAATGTCACTACAGGAAAGCAATTTGGCATTAAATAGTATATCATGATCAATCAGACCTGTTATAAACTGATTGTTGCTTTCTGAGCTTTAATGCAACGTTGGGACATGTGCTATTAAGAAAAATAGGGACTCCAACAGAGATTTTCTGAGTGAAATAAGGTACAGATTCTACCAATGATGATTGAAACGCCTAAATCGTTAAACACAATGGTGCTCTTGAATGTCCATAAGAGGAAATTATTTCATTAACTTTGTGCTTAACATCATTCACTCAGTTTGGGAAGTAGTTGCACCTGTTTTAAAAATTAGGTATGTTTCCTGAAATACTGTACAGTACAGGATAATACCCAGTCTCCTGCTTTTTAGCCTGGTGCCTTAACCTCTAGACCAAACTCGCTCTCAATGAAACAACATAACTCACAAATGGAAAACAAAAATTCGACAACTGAGTTTTAAGAGATTTGGCATGTTTTATAGGCATGTTTATTTTTTATTTATTTTTGTCCTAACAAGTCAGTTTTCAACTCCTGGAAACTACCTGGGCAAGTGCCTAAAGTTTTCTTGGCAAGGTTTTTTTTAGAAGTGGTTGCCCTTATTTGCTTCCTAGTGTTGAGAAAGATTGTGTCTGGCGCAAGGTCACCTAGCTTGTTTTATGCCTAAGGCAGGATTAAACCTCACAGTCACCTGATTTCTAGCTTACCACTTTAACACTACACTAACTGGTTTTCTGGATTACTATTATGATATTAAAATAACCATACATGTCTATTTTTAAAAGCACATAAATAAGCAGAAATCAACTACATCTTTCTACTGACAAATATTATTATTCCTCCTGTGAGGCACTACCCTGACCTGATTGTGGGTCTTGCGTGCTCTGAGGAAAAATGAGAACTATGCCAGAAGTTCAACCATACTGAACAGGTCTCACCGGAGGAGTCAAAGAGTGTCTCTCCCTTAAAAAAAATATGGTGAGATGTAAATTAAAGAAACCCATACTGGATTGGTTGTCTCCCAGGTCATTATTATGATTTGTCAGACAGTCAGAGTGGATTTGGTATTTTTATCCATCAGGTCTTTCCCAAGGACCTGGGATAAGCAGGTGTTGATGTTTGATGGTGTGAAAGGTATTGTTACAGAATGTAAGCTGTGCAGATCTTTGTATTTTGTGATTTTTCTCCAGATCTTTCTCTTCTGTTCTGCTGCCTCCAGGTCATTACTATTATTATTATTATTATTATTATTATTATTATTATTATTATTATTATTATTATTATTATTATTATCATCATCATCATCATCATCATCATCATCATCATCATCACCATCATCGTTATCATCATCATTGTAGTAGTTTATGAGAATCCATTTCTTCAGGCAAGAAAATTGTTTTGAAGCTGCTCTTCCTATTCTTTGCTAGCTTAATACATTTCGCTCAGAATAAAATCCTTGAGGGGAAAAAAAAACTTCTTGGCAGCATAAAAGTCCTTTGTTGGAGCTTTTGAACTTTCTAGATGCAGACTACAAAGGGTTCTGCAGACTGTCTCTCGCCACCGCAGAACAGAAGCATTCGCCCGTTTTGGATCTTGATATACAGGATATATTACTGAGTGCCTATCAAAAGGTTTGTGAACTTTGATGGAAATCAGAGGTGAAACAGATGGTTCAAATATTTGGTCTCGGTTTAAAAGACCTATGCTAATATTTTTTTTCTCCCCTTGTAACGGGCTCATACAAAAGAGACAATGAAAGTCGCATTCTGAATTCCATTCCACAATACCTTCTCCGTTGAGAAGCCTTTTAAACAGCTCTCAAGCACTCAACATTTTACAGGGTTAATTAAACCACACTTTTCTTTTTACTCATATTGGAAAACAATGGCCATGTCCCTAATTTGTGCACTAGAAATATTTCATCAAGAGTGACCCTTGACACGTTTAGAAGCTTGTGGCACCCTCAGGAGAAACAAAATACTTTTCCTTTCTTCACAGGTGTATCTACTGAATATTCACGAAGATTATTTTCAAACCCAAACTCCCTAATAAATAAAAATACAGGTTTTCTCATATCTTCAGAAGAAACTCCGAGTACAAGTGAGGCAGGAATACTGGCACTGCACCTCCTATGAACCCTTTTTAGGTTTGATCTTACATTTATTCTATTTGTAAGAAGTTTTGCGCTTTTCTTTTTAAAATATGAAATTGTAAATGGGGCTTTCAATTATATAATTCTCCAAAGCACTCTCTTCTGAAAAGAGGCCTTTTTTCATGTATATAATACGTTGATGTAACTAGAAAAATGAAGCTGGATCTACAGTACACAGATTTTAGATTATTTCAATACTGTGCCTATGTATTTGGATTTGGGGTTGGTGATAATGGTCCTAATCTTCCTCTAATTAGCTAACCATAAGCTTTTTTCTTCTCCGTCACCTTTTTTTCTCTTGTTTCTATGGGAGGTGGGGAAGGACAAGGAAGCAACAGTAATTATCATAGCTTTTTCCTGTTGCCTTGCAGGTATCTCGAGGACAAAACCCCATTTAGGAACTGTTTTTCTTGTCCTTACATTCTCTTTTTGAATTGACAAGCAACAGAAAGAAAAGAAAATTAGGTAAATAACTGATTTGCTACTTTATTTCAATACATTTCAGCTACAAAAGATTTTTTTTAAAAAAAAATATAGTCAGGATTTCATTAGCAACTTTATATGAAACAGCATTTCATAGGCAGTCCCAATTTTTAATTTACATGTTTTACTTTTAGATTTACTGGTTAGGGTTTCAGATTATTGACTTTCCAAATTCTTTGAAACTCTTGTCTTTCTTCATATCTTTGAGTTAGGCAAGGGGCTTTTTTTAAAAATACAGCTCCATTTTAGAGTCAACATCTTGTAAAGTTCTGGTTTCTAATTGAGGAAAGTTTTGGTTTTTAATTCTAGATACATTAAAACTTCAAAAACTAACTATTGGGGTGGAGTAGGGTAGAGCAGGGTTCTCCAACCTTGACAATTCAAGACTTGTGAACTTCAATTCCCAGAATTCTTCAACCAGTCAGGCTCGTTTTCCTGTGTCATTGGAAAAATGGTGTGAATGACTGACTTTTATTCAGAGCTCTGATGTACAGTAAAAATTTCCTTTATCTTGGCTTATAACAATCAAACCCACCTTGCAGATTCACAAAACTAAGGGACCCAAATAGTGAGTATTTATTTATTGAAGAAGCAGAAGTCATTATTATTCAGTAACAATTATTCGTGTGAATACTTTATTTCGATAGGTATACCATAAATAATAAACTATAGATGCAAGGATTAATGTTGAAAGAATTTTCTTTGTCAATACTCTGGAGAAAGCATCATCCTACTGTGTACTGTATGTTTGATCACAACAAAGCCATACAGATTTGATTTGTTTAGATTTTTTTTAAAAAAAAAATTACATAGCAGGAACAGCTTAAAACACAATTGTACACTGAATACAAAAAGAAAATAGATAACAAATGGGGGGGGGACTTTTCCAGGTTGAATTACCTGCATTTTTCAGAATACAGGTAGACCTGCACTTACAGTCATGTGTTTAGTGACCATTCAAAGTTACAATGGCACTGAAAAAAGTGACTTATGACTGATTTTTACAATTGTTGCAACATTCACATGGTCATGTGATCAAAACTCAGATGCTTGGCAACTGGCATGTATTTGTTTTTGTTGCAGTGTCCCAGAGTCATGTGATCACTTTTTGAGACTTTCTGACAAGCAAAATCAATGGGGATGCCAGATTCACTTAACAAATGTGTTATTAACTTAACAACTGCAGCGATTCACTTAACCACTGTGGCAAGAAAGGTCACAAAATAGGGCAAAACTCACTTAATAACTGTCTTACTTACCAACAAAAATTTTGAAGTCCATTGTGGTCATAGGTTGAGTGTCAGGGTTCCGACTAATGAAACACTTCAAAGAACTTCCAGGCATTTTATCCTAAAAAAGTCTTTTTATTTATGTGACAAAATGTCAGCACAGGCATGATAAGGAATGCTAGGATCTGAAATCTCCACCCACCAAGCAGTTATTTTTGCTAGCATTTCCACTCCCTATTTTGCTGTCATGATTTACGTTCCCCAATTAGTATGAAGGGCAAAGGTTCCCTTCCTTTCCCTTCCGCAGCTTTTCCCTCCTCCCTCATTCTCTTCTGCATTAACTCTAAAAATACCAGACAGTTCTGCATATTTTGTCAAAGCAAGAATATCCAATATTAGCAGCGTTGACATTGAGGACCACCTGTATGAATCCAGGAGCTGAAGAATAGAAGTCAGATTTGCACTTGGATGAAGTTCTTGGTTTTAAAAAAATACAGTTGCAGGGATAGTCTTTATATTAGGGAGTTTCTGTGGAGCTAAAACTTAATCCACTCTAGATTATCAACATTTGAAAGGGATTGAAGATGATTGAACAGATCTTGCAATACATTCTAGGTCAGCACAACTTTGAAGATTTGAGCATATCACAAGTTTGTTGATAATAGCTGGAAGGTTGCAGGCAAACAACTGGAGTGGCCTGGGAAGTATTCAACCAGCTTGAGTCTTATTATGAGGTAATGTTAGGAATTCTATGTTGCCACACTGCATATTTCCAGACAAATAAATGCTACTTTCAGTCACACATTATTTTTTCTGATGAGGAAAACCCATTACAGCTGCCTATAATGCTGTAGAAGAAATTTCTTTATTATCTTATGTTGTTCAGAGTGGTTCTGTATAATAATTAGAGGGGAAATCTCACTGACCTCACCTTTCAACTTTAGAGGTCATGACATGGCTACACATCATTATTGGGAAAAGAACGCAAAATATAATATGGTTGCCATGTCATATTAAGAAACATTGGAGATAATTGATGAAGAACTCAGAAATGCAAGCAGTTTTATCCCTTTTACTTCTTTTTAATATAATAGGGAATGGCCAGCAATTGAGGCACTGATTATGGTCTTTGTTCAGCTATTTCCAAGAAACGGATATAATATGTTTTCTCTATATATAGAGAAAAATATAAGCATACATAGGTACATAGCATCCAGGATTGTTAAGGCAGCCAGGAGGATGATCTGTAGTAGGGCTAATGTCTTTCTGAAAGAGGGGGAAGTTCCTTTTGCCTTGAAGTAGACAGTAGTGAGCTCACACTTCAGGAATCCATCTGTGGATACTCTTGTCTTTGGCAACTACTATCTTTCTTCAATGGTCCCTTTTTAGGAGACTATTAAAAGGGATTTTTTTTGTGCCTCCTGCTCAAGGTGCAGCTTTGATCCAGCTATACCAGAAAAATTATCACCTAATCTCCAACCTTCTCTTTGGGGGGAAGGTAATTGAGAAGGTGGAAGGGTAGTAACTACAAAGGGCTCTAGAAGAAGTGGATTACATTTACTCTTTTCATTCAGGGTTCAGACTTGGGCACGGAATGAAACCCACACTGGCCACTTTTGGTAATCTGTTGTAGGCCTTAAATGGGAAAAGTGCAACTCTATTTGTCCTGATAGAATGCTTAGCAACTTTCAATGCCATCAGCCATAGTATCCTTCTGGACCCAGTACAAAACTAAGAGATGCTATTCTGTAATTTTTCTGAGAGTTTGTATAAGCACTCATGGGATATGTGTGAAAGGATGGGTTGTGCTCCCCTAGGAAGAACTAGTCTGGGCGTTATCCTGGACTCATGGCTCCTTGTGTAGAAAAGCAGCTGGAAGTAATATCTGGGACACCTTTGCTGAACAGACACTGAAAGTCCCCATTCTTCATATGGAGAGGGGACTCAGAAGCTCCCATTTTGTGGAATCAGTTACCCTACAACTAAAATCTGTGTCCACACTGTTAATTCAGAAAACTTGTTAAGATGAAAAGGAGGACTTCAAGATATGAAGCAGAATGAATCTGGGATATATGTTCACACTGATTCTTGTCATTGATGTTGTTGTATATATGCTAGTAGAATTGTTTAAATTGGTCTTGTAAACCAGATTCTTTTCACTGAAATAGCATAATAACACCTGAAATAAAGACAAACAATGCTGAACAATACATACAATATGATCTTGCTGAATTGTCTTTAGGGGCTACATAGATTAGAGCACTCCAGCCCATTTCTGAAAGTGTATAAAGCAGAATAAAGAAGTGATAGGGAGAGATCTTTAATTTTTCATTGTTGCCAAATCAAAACTTGCTTAGGATTTAAAGACTGACTCAGGTGCTCCCTGTTCATAAAAGAACACATTGTAATTCCATGAATATCAAAACTAATTCTCCTAATAACCTAAATGGATTCTAAAGATGTAATTCTTATCAGTACCACAAAGAAGGCACTTTACCTAATGCCCTGTGAACATATATATCAATTTTCATCTGCAAGTAATTTTATTTTGATACAATCAACTGCTTAGAATACAGAAGACAAAACACCTGCCTTTGCCGGGATGCTAGTAATATCTAGTTACAAAATCTCCAAATTCCACACTTTCACAGAAGCACAAAATATTAAAATGCTATATCTCATATGTTCAGGCTATCCATATATTTTACATACCCCTATATTTTACCTGCATGTTCTCCTTTTAAGCACATTGTATTACTTAGTATAATACATTAGTTGATTCAAGCATCAGAACCACTTTGATGGTTATTCAGTCCAGTGACATTGCTCTAATAATGCAAGTCCTGTCTAGTAAAAACCTTTTAATATTACTTAGCTTTGCACATATAAGCATAGACAGAAAGCAGAACCAAAGCACTTGTATTTCATATGAAGCATACATTGCAAGAATAAAAAATTGTGCTGATACTTTACTAGCTTCAAAACCATCATTACTTAAACTAAAGAGAGACCTTGGAACGTGTAGTGTAGGCTAGTGACTATTTTTATACATTTTCAGCAATTTAAATATAGGATCTACTACTGTGGTTAGAGGTATAGGTACACACATATATCCATTTAAAAATAGTTATACAAGCAACTAAAGATGAGCATATCTTCATTAGGAGAAAAGATGTTTTATTAAAAATAGCAGAGAAGCCTTCGCTTTGACTCTGATGACAACCTGTGATGGAAGTTATATGTTTTTTAAAAAAACTGGAATGCATCAAATTAGGGAAAGCTGAAGAAGATATTGAATTGATATTGACAGACCTGAGGATGGAGTTCTTTCATTTTGTCTTAACAATCAATTTTGGAGATTGAGAGAAATTGGTATCTTCAAAGTCTATCCATACACTCTGTCCAACACACTATTCAACACTATCTTATTAGGTGCGAAGAATCAGGTGAAGTTCCAATTAAGCTGATTTATTGCTCACACCTATGCACACGAATCAAGTCAACTAATGGTCAGAACTAAGCTGGCACTAGATGAGAGTTAATGGAATTCAAGAGAGACTAGACTTGGATTGCTTGTGGGAACGTATGGACTCCAGGTTGATTCTTCTCTTGACTCCTCCCCCAGACTCTACCTCTCATTCCTCTACTTCTCTCCTATATAAGGACTCATACAAATTCTGAAACAAACATTGTTACCTTTAGTTTCTGGAGCAGGACAAAGAACACTCTAATAACCGGAAGAGATTCTTTATAATATAAAGTGGTATTTCAGATTTTTGCAGTTTTCTTCCAAGTCATTTGTGGGAGATGCTCAAAATGTGAAGTGTAGCTACCATGAATTCTTTGGTTTTGAAAAAGGCTCCCTTTCTCTCTTCCACATCACCTTTCGCTCTTTCCCTATCTTTTACTTACTTTATGAATATTCAACATTCAACATGATTAACAAATTCAAAAGTTTCACTCAAGAAATGACTGAAAAACGAAAACAATGTATTCCATTTTTCCTTCAGGCAGCTTTACTGGTTCTTATTGTGGATATTCTTATTGTTTCAGAAGATGGGAATGGCAATGAAAGCAAAATGTGGGGATATGAAATGCAACATTTCAAAAAGATTATCACATGCAGCGCACCCATCGTAATATTTCTATTTTATTTGCCATTAATCTAGAACAGTGAGACTCTTGCTGACGTTAATGACAAACCAAAGCAAATATTCTATTCACTTTTGGAAAAACAGGATGGGTATCTCTATTTTTCAGTCTAAAATGCTGCTTTGTGTTTGATACAGAATCACCCATAAGAAGAGAGTGTTGATTAATTGCTGAATCCCATATTTTTCTTGCACTTTCCAACAAAAGAATATTTATAAAAGAAATAAATCCTTTTATTATGTGTACCTTAAACCCAATTTTGTATCAATTGCAATTAAGATCCCTTTTAAGAAATGATAACTGGAATAGGCATTGCATATTAAAGTAGGCTTTAAATATTGCTATAAAACATAGTGAGGCATAAATTCCAGGATCATCTTCAAACCTACCAGCCTTGAAGCTCTGAATATCAGGACCCCGTGCAGTGTTCTGCTCCAAGCTGTCACAGGACCTGCAACAACAATAAAATCCCAGTCCCCATTCAGTGCAAACAAGAAATAAAATAGATTGCTTGTATATACACATACAGTATGTACTCACCGATGCTTTTATTTCATTACATTTGTCTGATTGTACCCCACTCCCCCCAAATCCCAATGTTTTCTACAATGGGTAGGGAAATAATCATTAAATCAATTTTCTCCTTGAAAGGTATAAAGCCCAGAAAGTAAGTAAATCAAAAATTTCCGCACAGGGCTCCATTCATCTGCAGTTGCTGTCATTATTTATTGTAGTTTCAAGATCATGGCTTAGCTAAAAATAAATCCACTCGGCTCTTGAATACAGCCAGAGCAGTTTACCAATTGGTACTGAAGCCTTGTATAGAAGTTTAGATAATAGTGTTTAGTGTGGTGTTTAGGGTACGCCACAATGTGGCTGTTGAAATAAAGACCAAGAGGAGACATCAACAGCTGCAATATCAGGCTTCTAGCTTAGAGTAGTTATGTCCAAGATTCTCAATCATCCTGTCTCCCAACTCTTCCTGATATATTAAAGTAGCTTAATAGGAGTAACTATTGCTATCTCTGAAAGAGAATTTTTGTAGTTCAGGATTGAAATGAGGGTTCCTTGGTGTTCTCTGAACTTGATTGATTGATTGCAGAGGTTTCCTTATCCAAACTTGGTAACATCATCAGCCATCATCCTCAGCGTTGATGCTGTTACCTAGTTTGGGTAATGAAACCTCTGCAAGAAAACAACCAAGCTCAGAGAGTCCCAAGGACCCATTACTGCTACCTCTTCAGCACATCACCAAGCAGTGGCAAAAACAGCCACCAATCTCAGTACTATGGCAGGTAAGATGTGGGTCTGATTTCAGAACACTTTTCTAAGCTTTCTACACAATGGAGTGCAAGAAGCTGATTAGAAACGTGTTTTGAAGTCAGACACACACCTCTCCTAGTAATAGCATTTTTGTTTTCAGATTTCTCTTCCTTTCCCATCATTTACATTTGTATTTCAGTTTTTCACAAAACCAGGGGGAAAAAATCATACAGCAAGGTGGAACAGTGGAACAGAATTGCATAAATCTAAAACAGTAGCTCACTGACGAACTGGCAGCCCCCGTTCCATCCAGTTCCACCTAAAACCTGGACACGGAAATGGGAATATAATTTGTTTGCCAAAAAAACATTCAGACTTTATTTTCACTAATGCTATTTTGTCATTTTCTTGACACTGCTTGTACCATGTGTCCAGCTGGAAGCAGGGCACAAATCTTGTTGCACAAATCTAATGGTCCACCACTATGCTACAAGTATTCCTTGATTTACAGCCATTCATTTAGTAACCCTTTGAAGTTTCAACAGCACTGAAAAAGGTGACTTCTGTTTTCACACTTAATGACCATTGAAACATGGTCAGGTGACCAAAATTCAGACCCTTGGAACCGGAAAGTATTTATGACAGTATTTATGTCTCTGGGTCAAGTGATCACCCTTTGCAACCTTCTACATGCAAAGTCAATGGAGAAATCAGATTTATTTAACAACAGTATTACTAACTTAACAACTGCAGTGATTCACTTAACAAGTATGTCAAGAAAGGTCATAAAATAGGGCAAAACTCACTAAATAACTGTCTTATTTAGCGATGGAAATTTTGAGCTCAGTTATAGTTGTAAGTTGAGAACTAACTGTATGTGTACTGTCTCCTATTCCAAATCCAATGATTTTATCTAAATCATAGTATAAATATCCCTCAAGTCAAGCACAATTGATTAGTACAGGATTGGTCCATGGTGCTTTGTTGCATGCAAATACCAATAACAAAGATACAAGGCTGGTGCACACACTTAAAATGCTGCTCATTGTTAATTATAGGATTGTATAATTCTATAGTTATCATTTTAGGATAAAAGTGCCTGAGGTATGCTGAATCTTATACTAACAATATCATATTTTCAAGTTAACCGACACCTCTAATTAGCAAAATCATAGGATCAATAACCATCAATCTTTTTCTCTGGAATATTTCACCTATACAAATAAATGGGGGGGGAGAAAGGGGAAAAGGTTGCTGGTGTTTTGCTTATATAACTTCCATATTAATTACTCAGACATCAATTTTAAAAATAGTTTCTTTTCCTCCCAAGCAAGAATTTTGCTTGGTCAAAAGTCTTAATTGCTCACAGCAAAGCAGATATATATTGCAAGGTTAAATAAAGTCAGTATTGTTGTAAATTGCTCCATGGAACCAACTCTTGGCACTTTAACTAGCATCTAAATGCATGAACCATATCAGCACATCTTCCTTTTCTATGTGCTTTAATTTCCCTCCATACATCATCTCCATTTATTGCATTTCTAATTGCCAAGTCATGACCCCATGTTTTTGTAACCTTTTCTTTCTATCCCTTTATGACCCTAAATTATTTTCACATATCATCTTTAATTGACATCTCAGGATGACATCATGAAAAGGAGACAATGTACAGTATAGTGCTTATAGAGCAAAGTGCAGAAGAAAACTATAGTTTCAAATGAAAATGGTTTAATTAAGGTACTTTTAATTTCATATCTGTGGAATATGCAGTAGGAACTTACATGATATGAGGCCGTATAAATAAAACAGTAGAGACAAAGTGTTATTTTACGGGAGCATCAGGGCCATTACATACCAAATAAGCTCTGTAAAACATTTCACAGAGATATATTTGTGCAGTCTCTGGAGTAACAGCTCTGAAACTTAAAAAAGGGTGGCTTGCAATGTTTACTATTTTATGAAGCTGGGGGGGGACCCAACTTTTTCCTCTAGTTTTAATATCAAAATGTGACTCAACTGCCACTTCCCTGTAGTTAGGAAATGAAATTACTGATACCCCCTAAGAGTATCTTTTCATAATAAGATATTCAAACATTATGCAAGATGGAAAGGATTCTCTTGCTTTTGCACAAAGATGTGTAGAAGTACTTACTAATCCCCTTCCCCATATGAGACAATTGATAGAATAGCATAATAGCATTTAACCACTCTTGTTGAAGATATTCTTGAGATCTTCTCATTAATGATGGTTGGGTGCAGGAAGCAGAACTGGAACATGCCTCTATAGCTCTTGTCCATGTTCCCAGGCCTCTTCCACATTGAAAGTTACTGATCCCAAGAACAAAACTATAGAGAAGGTTCTAAGGATTTCAGTAGCCTCATTTTCCAGGTCTATGGCATTATTTTAAAAAAGGGGGAAATACACTACAATATTCCTCCATCCTAAGTCATTTCACCCTTGTTCTTAATGTTGCCCGACTTTCTTTCCCAAATAAAAACATCAAAATGAGCTGCAGTGGAGAATTCCACAATTGGGTGCTGAAAAGAAAAAGCTCCACGTAAATGAATACTTGACTTGTGGCTGTATATATACACACTGTATGTCCGCTTAGGTACCCAAGTCCCTAATTATAGAATCATAAGGGGTGAAAAGCACCTTGGAGTTTTCTAATCCAATCCCCTACCCAGGGCAAGAATCATCAAGCCATCCCAGAAGTCCATCAAACCATCCCAAGAGCTCCCCAACCTTTGTTTGAAAACCTCCAGAGATGGAGCTTCCATGGCTTCAGGACACAGGTTGTTCTACTGCTTAATTGCTCTCACATTCAGATTATTCTTTCTTATTTTAAATTTGGATCTTTCCCTGTAAAGCTTTTGTCCATTGGTTTCTGTCCCATCCTCAGGCACTGTGGAGAACAAATCCACACCCTTCTCCGTGTGACAGCCTTCCAAGTATTGAAAGAGAACTTAGCCTTCTTTTTTCCAGGTTAAAGACCCTCATTCTTTTATTCATAACATTTAGCCTCCAAGTCCCTCACCATGTTTGTTGTTCTTCTTTGGATTCTTTTCATTTCTTCAGTGTCTTTCTTGCATTATGGCAAGAAAAAATGAAAACAGTGTTCTAGATGCATCCTGCCTTTGTTGATATATATAAATACCACTACCAAGTCAGGTACCATATATCTTGCACCTATGCATTTTTAAATTCATACATGCAGAACCTTACATTTTTCTCTATTGACCGCCACAAAATTCTCCATTATTCTAAATCTCTGCTAGATCAGCCAGAGTGTGTAAAGACTACATTTTGCTCAAAAAGATATCCAACAGATCTGTAGTAAGTTTGGTTCTTCTTTTCATTGAAACCCATGACAGATATTCACCAAGCCTCCTAATTAATCACAGAGTCTTTGATAGAAGCAAACTGGCTTGGATGCAGACAATTCAAGAAAACGTTTAACAAACACTGTGCCACACTTTGCTTTCTATTTCTCAGATTTTCCCCTTTCTTCCTTATTACAGTCTTAAACTCAGAGTCAAATCTAAGTGTCCTTATATCCTTGGAAGAAGTCAGAAGTCAGCCTTTGTTTTCCTCTTTTTTTCTCCTTTATACCTTTTTTCACTTCTCTCCCTGTTCTTTTTTTTTTTTTTACTCTTTATCTTTTCTCTTGATTGGTAGTTGATGTCGGGGGTTTTTATGTGTATGCTTTGCAGAATGTAATTATTTTTTTTAAAAAACCATGGTGGAAAAAATAATATCTACATATTTAAATATCAGACTAATTTTAATTATCAGTATTTAGGATGTATACATATTCTTACCACATTCATAAATTTACAGTGCTGGAATTTAAAAAAAAAAATACAAAGGAAGCATACATTTAGAAAACCTTGGATTATGGCAAGTACTTCTTCTCCACAGACAATTCACAATAGTCTTTAAAGGAACTGGAATAAATCTGTAACATTTCTTAGCATAAAACAGATGTATGTACTTTTTTGTTTTAACCACCACCCTTTTTTCCACAGTTATTGAACTACTGAAGGTGAAACAAGAAGCCGAAAACAAAAGTGCTCCTGGTAGGAATAGTAAGTAGCAGCAAATCATCTCAACGGAAAAAAACAAATACTTTGTTTTCAGAGAAGCTGAGTGCATTTGGAACAAACTCATTTGAAAGGTGTGCTTGTGTGAAGGCTATTCACAGAGGAGGCTCAATCAAGAACCCACCTTGCTAATGTTGATTTCACAAAGCTTTTAAATAGCATTGAGCTTTATCTCAGGTGGGCGTTATTGATCCATCTGACAAATACAATTAAAATAACATCTGTTATCATAAATGGACCTGCCAACTGTTGCAGTTTGGTAGCTGTAATAAGATTGATCTTGTCTGATCTGCAGCCTCTGAATCCTGCTTGGTTCTCTAAATTTTAAGTAAGTCTTTAAAAGAAAAAAAAAGTCTCTGAAAGAAAAAAAAAATCCAGAGTGTTAAGAACGAGCGGATCGAGTTAAAACATCCAGCAGACTGGCATAAGATCCACATGTATCAAGCAATCATATTGAAATATCAGCTCTTGATTTGAGCAAAAGATCACAGAAAGCTTGCTTTGGAACCCAATTTCAGCGTCGGATGTTAGGAAGCCAATTGCAGAGCACAGCTCTCTTTCTAAAGTTGTTCTTCTGTTGTTGTTTTTTGTGCTTTTTTGAAGAATAGTCAAAGGCACCCACAAGTTAAGGTCAACTTCTAGTGATGATGTTCATGGGTTTGAGAAGCATTTTGCCACTGCCTTTTTCCAGGATGTGTTTTAGTGCTGGAATTCCTAAATGCCCATCCCCAGTCCAAGTGTGGTGATCCCTGCTTAGATTTCAAGATCAGACAAGGTTGGGTAGGTGCTGCCACCTGCTGAGCCTTCTAAACTGAACAAAAACAACCTCTCAGATTCTACAAAATATTTGCAAAGAGCAAAACTGGAAAGTAGCGAATGAAGAAGGCAGATGGCATTCTGTTCAGGAGTGGTGAGCCAGCCCTAAAAGTGGCAGTGATATGCCTTCCCCCACCCACCCTTTTGAGGGCTTTTGTTATCCATATTTTGCTCTCATTGTAAACAACCACTACAACAGTCCCACGTTGGCAGCCTAGCTATCAACCTTTTTCTGTGACAATACCTATGCATTTCCATTCTATAGAAACAATGGTCGTGGGAGAAGGTTTTTAAACTGGTGCTTGGTATTCTTTGTATTCTCAACTATTTTCCAACAGTAACAACAGAACAAGCCTGTAAAAGTTGAGTTCCAGTTAAGAAAAATCAGAAGAATCTACAGAGAAGATAAAGAAAAATATGCCATCGTATTTGTGTCCACCTTTCTCGCGTTATACATTAATTGTGGCAAAAATAATAGGCTTTTAGATATAGTAATAAGCTGATGATATTGATGTTGATAATTGTTTCTGCTGCTGCTATTACCAACAGTAATATATCAATAACAAATGATGAAATTATTGAAACAGATGGGATTCCAGCAAATTACAAAATTATTGAAACAGATGGGATTCCAGGATAAACAGAAACTGTGAGAAATTATATGTATGCCTTAAAAGCAAAATATAAACTATTGGAGAGAAATTTTACCGACAAATGAACATTTTAGGTTAGAAAAGGCATTTGTGTAAGAGGTATATAAATCATATAGCATGGGCAGAAAAAATAAAGTGGACTTTTCTATATGAAATTTTCCAAAGGTTTCTTCAACCAAAGGCTATAGAACTAGCCTCTAGCATCTACTTCCTATGCCAGTGGTGGCGGCACTCGGAGCCCTCTCTGTGGGCACACGTGCCGTTGCCCCAGCCTCGCCTCCCCCTATGACCCCCTCCTCACCAGCCCCCCTTGAGGAGAGTCACCCCCAAGCGTGGCCCACACAGAGCAGCGCAGCCAAAGACATGGCAGCCAGGCAGCATAGACAAGACTCTGCCCTCACGCCCCATCTGGCACAGTTGATGCTGCAGGGTGCGGGCAGAGGTCATGGCCACCCTGGCGCTGCTGGGCTGCCTGGGCGATCTGCAGCGGGCCCTGGAGGCGGTGAGTGGCCTTGTGGGCAGGCAGGGTGGGGGACGGGGTGGGGGGGAGCAGGAGCAGGGCCTGTTTTTGGGCACTCGGTCTCTAAAAGGTTCGCCATCACTGTCCTATGCTATCAAGTCTCTGCTGTTTTCATATCTGTCTTTTTGACCACTTTTGTCTTGAGTAGAAGGGGGCCAACATTTGATGCTCAAATTTATTTTGTACTTACAATTTTAGGGAACTGTCCCATGATTAAGTTAGAATTTGGGGGAGAGTTAAATTGAATTAAAAATAATAAAACTGCTACCAAGTACAATTAAACATTCAACAGATATATTCAACAATCTTCTGGGATGCTATCCAATGCGACTGCAGTATGGATTTAGAATGTCTTCCTATTGTATCTGACACACATTTTATATTATTTTAAGGCTCCATCTGTGTTTCATGTATGTGTATACACACACACACATACACTTTTTCAGGAATTTGCACTGTCACTGATGTAGCCACACAAACGACAAGGTCTTAGCAAATCTGCTTCATGTATTAATGTAAAATTAGCTACTATTATTTAATTTAGTTTCAGAGCTCCTGAAGATGAAGGACGTTGTCCAATAGTTTTCATACCAATTTCTTAACTTGTTTTCTGCAGTTTAGTAACAGTTGTAGATAACTGTTACAATATTTTCCAGAAATTAATAGACTGATGATACGTTTTTATCAATATATGGCCTTGTGCAGTCGAAGTCTTTCAATGCTATCTTAAATTTGGACCACCGAGTTGACTCATTAGGATAGTAACAGTTATTATTTTATACATTATCACTACCAAGTGCTGTGATTTTTTTTCATGCTAAGTCTTCTATAGATTAGAAGTAATGTTACTTTGAAATTTTTACCAGTTTATTGCTTGATTTTCATTTTGCAGGACAACTACTTAGGCTGAGAAATTGTCAGGCACAAAGAATCGGGATCACGCTTTAAGTTCGAGTTAAGATGATTTATTGTTCATGCCTATACAGAAGAATCTAGTCAACTAACGGTCAGCACTAAATTGGTGCTAGATAAGAGTCAACAGAATTCACGAGGAGTCGGACTTAGACCATTTTGATCTAAGAGTCTCAACCAAGATGTTGAGACTCTAGAAAGAGCACAGAGAAGAGAACAAAGATGATTAGGGGACTGGAGGCTGGAAGAACGGTTGCTCGAATTGGGTATGCCTAGTTTAATGAAAGGAAGGACTATGGGTAACATGATAGCAGTGTTCCAATATTTAAGGAATTGCCACAAAGAAGAGGGAGTCAACTTATTTTCCAAAGCACCTGAAGGCAGGACAAGAAGCAATGGATGGAAACTAATCAAAGAGAGAAGCAACCTAGAACTAAGGAGAAAGTTCCTGACAGTTAGAACAATTAATCAGTGGAACAGCTTGCCTCCAGAATGTTGATGATACAACACTGGAAGTTTGTAAGAAGAGACTGGACAACTATTTGTCTGAAATGATATAGGGTTTCCTGCCTCAACAGGAGATTGGACTAGAATAACTCTACAGTCACTTCCAATGCTGTTATTCTGTTATTTGTGGGAACATAATAACTGTAAGCTGATTAATCTCTTGACTCTGTCCCCAGGCTTTACCTGCTCTTCTCCTAAACAAAATCCATGCAATGGCAAAGCCATTCTAGCAGAAAACCATATAAGGTGTTCTTGCACTGGTAGCAAGAACAGCTGAGTGTTGGGAGAATGCAGTTTGAAGAACCTCTCTACTAGTCCCATGATTCCGCAGATAACTGGTGTTTTTTTTTTTAAGAAATCAAACAATATATTTCTCCTTCCTCAGGTATATTCTTCTGAAGAGTCTGTTTCCCAGGCAAATTGCTCTCCTTGTGGTCATCACTGACTGTAAGATAATAATGCAACTCACTCTGAGGGTAGCAATCCAGTTGCTTTTATGACACATGAAAAGGGGAACCCCAAAGAGATTTTATGGTTTCCAGCCTTGCTATTTCAACATTCTCTTTGCAAGTGTTCAGATGGAAAAAGCTTATAATCTACATTCAATAAAGAAATAGGTCTGTATGACTCTCAGTGAGTCAATCTTTTCCTTTATTATAAATCAAAGAAATAAAAGCTCCTTTCCATGATGAAGGAAGTTTTTCATGGTCCTGAAGCTCATTCATTCCCTGAGTTAACAGTTTAACCAGCATTATGTGATGTACTCTTTTGGACTCTTTCCTCTTCCACATTGGAGCAACGTTCTTTATTGAGCTTCTCCTTTCACAAGAAGCAATAATTACATAGCAAATCTATTTATTTTAAAAATAAATATTGCCAAAGCTATAATGGAATGCAATGATTTACTTGTCTAAGACAGGAAAAAAAACCCCACTCTAGTGGGCCATAGCTGCATGAAAAGCTCCACTTGCATGAGTGGCAGGCACTCATGCTCATGTGCGAAGCTCCATTTGTGGAAATGGCAGGTGTGGGTGCCCATCGCTTGCACAAATGGAGCTTCATGTGCAGTCATGCGAGTCTACCACTTGCAGGGAACCATCCTCTTGTCCCCCCCCCCAACCAAGCCACCAAGCTGGATGTCAACACTGCAATCCAGCCTTAGTTCCAGCGTCCTCCAGTGCAGGGGATGCGACTTGGACAGCCAGTTCTTGTTTGATCCGATTGGATTTCCCTCTCGGTGGCTGTTGATCAGATTTCTTTTTTGCTGCGGGTTTTGGTCTGCCTTGTTGTTGGGGGTAGGGAACTGGGCAGTTCGCTGCTCGATGTCCCTGTTGTCCGCATCGGAAGCACGAGAGTGGAGGCCCTTGTGCTCACCCGGAAAAAATATGCCTGAAAGTCCTTTTAAGTGTTTCGTTAATCAGACACATGACACTGGAAAGGTTAGGGACTGCTGGTCTAAGAAGTTCCTTACTACAGTAATCAACAGAGTATGGCTGTCTCCAGATGCTAACAACCTAAGCAGAAGGAAAGTTGTGTAACTCAGGGCTTGAAAGACGTCTGTCTGAAATTCTGGAGAGCATCACCCCTTTCTTGGAAAACTCCTCTTCAGAGGATGCATCAGAGCTCGGGAAGGCAGAAATGTTTCCAGATACTTCTGGAACCATTGAATCAGATCAAGGGTTTCCTATTCCCTCAAGGGAGACCTTTTTGCATGAATGCCTTCAGTATCAGCTGTTCTTAAGGGTCAAGTAGACTTCTCCGGCACTGCACATCAGGGAGCGTCATTTGGGGACAGTTGCATTGGTGTTCCATATTTCTGCAAATATAATGTTCTCACTAAGAAGCATTCAACCAACAAAGCACAGAACAGGAAGTTGGATCAACCATCATCCAGGACATGCTGCACAAAGCACAGTTGGGATTTGGGAGGTGTTTGCATCAGCCCAGCTGCAGCCATCTGTAACTTACGCTTACCCATCAACCCCTTTGCAGCGTGGGAATGTGTTGACAGCTACAGGCATTTGTGGGTTATTCTAAATTAGCCTTAATGGTATTAAATCAAATGAACACCAACTCAAAGAGAGTATGGATGGCAGAGGTTTAAAGCCCAATAAATTTTATTTATTTATTTATTTATTTATTAAATTTATATACTGCCCTATCTCCCTTATGGGACTCAGGGCGGTGAACAGGCGATACTAAAAACCACAATAATTGTGGTTTTGTTCTAAAATCAAATTAAATAACGGGCCTGTTCTAAAAACACCCCATACAAAAACCCCTACTAAAACATAATCAAACTACGCCAGGCCGGCCGCACGGAATAGATGGGCCTTCAGGGCTCGGCGAAAAAGGTGCAGGTCCGCAACTGTACGTAGGTTGGGGGGTAGGTCATTCCAGCGGGCAGGAGCTGCCACAGAGAAGGCTCTCCCCCTGGGGGTCGCCAGCCGGCATTGTCTGGCCGACGGCACTCTAAGGAGGCCCTCTCTGTGGGAGCGGACTGGTCGAAGGGAGGTGTTTGGTAGGAGGCGGTCTTGCAAATACCTAGGTCCATTGCCATGGAGCGCTTTAAAAGTTGTTACTAACACCTTGATATGTGAAGGAATGTCTACAGATTCACTTCACTTTTGAGGCAGGGTGGGATTGTCATAAAACAGCTTTGAAGGAATGCTTTGCATCAACCTTCATCAAAACAAACCCTTTTAAAAGCTTTGCAAAGGTCTATTAGCTGGTTACTAACTCACCTGAAAAATGAACTTTGGCAGTGTGGTAAAAAAAACAAGCCAAGAGGATACATTGGGTTGGGAGGCAGTACGAGTCTGGGTCTGATCTTTCTCTTCAAAAATGGTTGCTGGCCTATACTGGGGCAGCACAAATAAACCAGGAAGGTCTATTGGCATTCAAGTGAGGATGCAAAAGAAGTCTTCTGAAGGCCAGGTTTGCCTGCACAACTCTTTTTAAGATTCTTGCCTCAGAATTTAGGCACTCTGAAAAGACAAGTTTTCTCAACAGTGTAAGCAAAGTAATCTAAATTCAAGTTTTTTTCCTTTGACCCTAACTTCCATCAAAAGTTTACTTGGAAGTAGGGGAAATGTTTTTCCCTTATTGTTCCTTCTCTCAGTTTCATTCAAATCCTTCATTCAAGTACCTAAGTATTGTCTTATACAATGTATAAGAATGTCATTTGCATCTAATACATTATTTTTAAATAGCAACCACTCATCTACTGCTAATGATGACAATTGTCTATGATATTTCCATAGTGCCACATCCCTTTTGTTGGGCAAATGGTGATTGTTCTATATTGCTGAAGTTAGGTGTTTTCATAATGTGTGGTTCAGCCTTGAAAAAAATACATTGTAAACAAGGTTGGTGTACTTAGTATGAAAAGTGTTTGGCTATGAAATTAATAGCCATAATATAAATTTAGATATAGCCCTGGATTTTACTTTTCCTGAGTTGTAAATCCATGATTTGCTATCATCATTCACTGAATGTCTAAGGAAGTCCAGATAAAATATAGGACATTGTTTCAAGCACTAACCATATATTAATGATATACAACCTGATATAGTATTACTAAGATGCTATAAACTATACTTTTTATAACTTCTTACCATTGTCCATTCTAGCTAAGGCTTTTGGCATGGTCCTAAGGATGTAGAAGAACACCAGTTCCTAGTTTCAATGAAGACAGAATTTAGGAACTGGTCTTTTTCTGCTATATCAAATGTTTCTATGGTTTGAGTCTGGACCAAGCAAAGTTGATCCTTGAACAATGGCTCTTTCTACTTTCAGTTAACAATTAACAATATAAAATATGCCCAATCTTTATTTCAAAATAAAACACTTTTGAGACATAAGGTCTTTCAGAGAAAGGTACGGTGCTAGCTAGCATTTGTGTAGTATGAATTCCCTCTTGGTCAAATACTGCTGTAATTGGTGAATGGATATTATAGGTATGGGCAACCAGTAACATTCATCTGTGGACTGAGAAATTCCATTATGGCTAATCCAGAAGGCAACATGCAGCCTCTAGTATCCTGGGAGCGGGAGGGCAAAGAGAATCAGTTCTTTCCTCTGATGTCACAACATGGCTAGATAGTCCTCTCTGTCCCCTCATTTCCCTAGCCTAACAAACTCTGTTCCAGAACTAGCTATATCATGCTTCAAAGGATGGTTTGTGCTCCCCACTGGAAGGAATTTTTGCCTTGTCACACCATCTTTGCTTTGTCCTGGCTTCTGGTCCTATTACTCAGCAGCAGTTGCAATAAGGTTCAGAAATTTGTTGTTGGAGCCTCTAATGTATGACAATTTTTTCCTTCCTTCTTCCTCATCACCAGGTGATCCATCAGGCCATCCAATGTAGCACCACACTGAAATGGTCTTGAATGCAGAATATCTGGCATACTAGCATTATGTATTAAGAGGGTACGCAATACAGCAGAGATTTGCTATCATGATGAGAAGGAAGCTTTTCAATGTTTACTGAATGGGAGTATTTATGTACATAAATATCCTTTTCCTTGCCCAGTTCTATTCAAGACATGGGCAAATATTGCACACATGCAGTGCAAAAATAAATTGCATATATGAGAATATGGAGTCTCTGGAGATGGGATAAATTTCAGTTATTAGTTAATTTGAAAAGTGAAAAAAGGATTTTAATTGACTGATTGTTTTCTGTGTTAAGTCATTGGCCAGTGTGATAGAGAAAAGAACAAGAAATTATTTGCTGAAAGTCCTCTGTGAGATCTAAACTTGTAAATATGTGAACATGACTATGTTCATGTCATCTTTATGTCCAGATAAATCTTTAGGTAGTTTAAAATCTTCAAAAAACAACCGATTTAGGGGTTCATTTTAAACTGGATTGTAAAGACTTGAGAGACAAAAAGTGTAATTATGTGAAAGAGTTCAAGGACTGAGAATATTTATCTTCCATGGTGTAGCATCCTGTCACTACGTCCATTTGTGTTGACCCAAATTGGGGACACTTCTGCATTATATCATTTCAATCCTCCAAAGTATTTTGGCAAATAATTGTGTGATTGTCTTCACTTCTGTTGACCTAAAATGCTAAGAACAAGCAGGAAACACCATGAGCCAGCCAATGTGCTCTCTCCAGCTGACCAATAGGAGAATAAAATTGTCAGTGCCTTCTCCCTTTTTTCCAAGGCAACAGGAATAAATGTTCTTTCAGAACTACATGCTTTGTGCAAGTGAGCATAAATTCAAGAATGAGTCCATTCAAATAGCTCCCCTGTCTAAATTTGTACCATACCTGTTTGTCCATGATCAGATTTAAAAGTATTATTTTCTGGGTACGAGAAACTGGATTTGCATGCAGCCTGAAGTATCACTTAGTTTTCATTTCAAAGCCAGGAACAGGAATCAGAATAGAAGCAAAGTTGCAAAACTAGAGTCTGCTTGCAATTGAGAAATCACATTTCATCCTTTTATTTATATGTCTTTAAACTTAAAAAAGATACCTTTGTCCTTAAGCTTTTTTAAAAAATCCTTTATTAAGCAAGTTTGTGCAATTGTATAATTCTGATATTTTCTCCAATACATCGTGAAATTGTTACAGTTTCTCCATATATTAATCTGCAAGCAAACTCTAACCCTAATATTCCGACATACAGCACCCAAACCACACCACACCACACAGCCAACCCCCATGCAAAAACTAATCCTACCATTTACAAAAGAAGTGTTGGAAATGTCAGCCAGAATTCCCCAACCCCTAGAAATAGCAATAGCCCACAAATCCACAGCCACACTCTGCCGAGAGTTATCCAGAACCAAAGGCAAGATACAGAAGGGTGAAAGAAACAATGCAATCTACATAATCAACTGTAACCATTGCAACCAATTCTACATGGGACAACATCATGTCAGTTAAAAAGCAGGATCCACGAACACCAGCTGGCAGTCAAACACCACGATCCCAAATCCTTAATCTCTACCCACACTGACACCAAACAACACCAGTTCAATTTGAGCAATGCTAAAATCATCCGTTAAGCTACCACCCGCCACACTCGTGAGTTCATCAAAGTCTGGCACTCCTCAAGCAATTCCATCAATAGACACATTGACCTAAAACAAGCCTACAAAGCCCTCAGAATCCAAATCAACCACACAGACAACCAAAGACAGCACCAATCCTCATCCAAACCACGCAAGCCCCCTTCCCCTCCCACCAGCCCCCCTCCCACCAGCAGTTTACCTCCCAATGACCTTGACCTGATGTAACCTCCCTATCACAAGACCCTCACTTGACACACCCACACCTGAGGCCCTTATACACAGAAGAACACCGACACTGACATCCCCTAAATTCCACTGAAGATGTTACCTAGCTTGGTAACGAAACGTTCGGAAACCAATCCACAAGCTCAGAGAATGAAACTTCACCTTCATCTAACCCTAATCTTAACTGTTCCCAATTACTATTTGTCCCTGAAAATATTAACTTGTTGTATAGGCTCTTAGTTGACAGTTGTACTGTAATATTTTTTCAATGAGAATAAATATCTAGTGTGAAATAGTAACACAACTCAGTTTTTTGTAAATGGGATTACTGGGACTACTAATCTTTTCTGGGAAACAATCCTTTGTTCCTTCATTTTGTGTTTTTATTATTACTTTCCTCCTGTGTTGCCAAAAAAATACTCCCAAGTGTATACCTTTAGGATACTTCCTATAACAATTGAGAACATAACGATGGATGATTCTTTGGTCTGAATTCGCAGGGTTCTTCATGTGGTGTCTCTGATTGTCTTCTGGTTGCTGTAAAATAAGAACCAAGCCTACCAGATTTCAACTGCAGAAATCCAGACAGCCACCAGATGTCAGCAAAAAGACACCTTGGGCTGAGGATTTGCAACCCAGGCCTAGCAGCCTTACTTGAAAAGGGACTGAATATCTTTATTATTTCAAAAGTTAACCTCATTTTAAATGGATAAAAAGTGAAAGAATTCACGAGAAATTCACTTCAAGAAAATGGTTATATAACTTCTGATTAATTCCCATCTGGTGTTTGGGGTAAACCAAAAGCAGTACTTTCTTAGGTAACCTTGAACGATACAATTTAGAACCAAGCATCTAGAGCTCTTATCAAACCATTTGTTGGAGGATTTACAAAAAAAAAATACTTAACCATAATGTAATTGAATTATGTTTCATAATTCAACCAGACAGTCCGGAGTACTTCAGACAGCAAAGGGATAACAGCACAATATCATTTTTAATGCAGTCAGTTTATAACTTTAGAAAAATTATAATGTGCTATTTATGCTTTTTTTTCTTCCTTTTACTTCACCTGAAAAGAAATGAGATATTAGAATGACTAAGGACTCTTAGCTTCAACTGAATTATAAAATCAGGCCACGGCTAAATTTTCTGATATGGATTACTTGAAAAATAATTGCTTTTATCAAGGATTTTGGATTTAAAAAGTAAGTGAAATCTATAGAACTAGTATGTGTTTTATTCAATTTGATTTCATTTAACTTTATATAGGAATCAGGTAAACAAGTCAACATATGACTTGTGAACAACTGCAACGTGGGAATTATTTAGCATTGTTTGAGTATTCAAACTGTTCCATGTGCATTAAACGCATCCCTTTAAACTACAGAAACATTCTTAACCCATTATTATCATAGTGATAAATAGAATAAACATCTTGCTTAAAGCAGCCAATTAAGGAGGTTTAAACTAAGAGCCATACACATGACTTTATTTGTCTTAACTTTGTTATTTCCCAACACTGGCAGGCAATTCTGTTTCATGGCTGAAGAATCCACCAGGGTACTGGATAAAACTTATCTTGTAGGCCTCCTTCCAGACACCAATCCTGGGCGGGTCTTTCATTTAACAAAGTACTTTTCTAAAGAGATACCTGAAGTCACAGAAAGAGTCACAAATGTCTAAGAGTGATGATGACCTAACATTGATATCAGCCCATGTTTGGACAGTAAGAATGGCAAGGCATATATACATCTGTACACTTATGGTATCTATGGATTTTCACTCAAGTTATTTTTTCGGAGTGACCCAGATTCTATTTACAAAATATAGGCTGGACAATATGCTTGTAGGCTTCTATAATGCTTCTGTGGGGTTTTGTTCCTTTTGTTTGTTTGTTTTCCATAAATCAAGTCATTCAGACTCATTAAGATGGAGACATGAATTTCAAAAGGTTTTGTGAAGAGACTGGAACTGCATCTTGCAATGTCATCTGAGATTTTGAAGTTATTGACCTTAAGGAAATTGACAGAGTCTTTTGTAGTATGAACACTACCATCTGTGGGTTGGACTTGGTATTGAATACCTCTTTCATCGATGGAGGATGAGATCTTACCAGCCTTGACAGAAACTCTTTCTCAATCCAGCTGTATTAAATGGGTTTTTCCCATTTACTCTTGGGAGGAAAATTCTGGAGAAGGTGAATGATGCAGATTATAATATGTAGCACCTGATATCAGCTACTTCAAGAGTTTTCTTTCAAGTTATTCAACATTTATATGAAACTTCTGACAGAGATCACCTATTAGTTTAGAGTCTGAAGTTTAGAGTCTGAAGTTCAGTTAAGATATTGATAGCTATAAGATATTGTAGAGAAACACCAGGTGTTCCAAGTGAAAGACATCACTGAAGGTGCTGCCCACAATGTGATCTTGATTATGTATAATAATATATTCATAGGCAGGACACTCAACTCTAAAACTGGCAAAGGCCATGAGAAATACCAAGTTTTCTCGTTCTCTATATTAGATGTTCTGAAGCAGAACACAAAAGTGGTTCAGAAGATGCTATAACAAAATGTTGCTGTTTTAGGCTGTAACCCTAATAAATGATTGGTTGATTGATTGATTGATTGAAAATGCTGTAGAGTGAAGACTATTATTCCAGTCTGGGTAGAATGTTGTCCCCTTCTTGGTTGCTTTTATATTTTTTTATCCCATTATTACCCTCCATACTTAGTCCAACCTGAATTGTTAAAAACATTTTGATTATTAAATCTTTTTGGGAGAAATGAGACTGTATTTAGTATATGGCTAGCTCATCACTGTATTGAATCATTTGTTTGACTTTATATATGCATTATGAACTATTGTTTATGGTATTATAAAAAAGATGTTGAAACTCTGAAAAGAGTGCAGAAAAGAGCCCCAAAGATGATTAGGGGCCTGGAGACTAAAACATATGAAGAACAGTTGCAGGAACTGGGTATGGGTAGTCTAGAGAAAAGAAAGATGAGGGGGAATATGATATCAGTATTCCAGTATTTGAGGGGCTGCCACTAAGAAGAGGGAGTCAGCCTATTTTCCAAAGCACCAGAAGGCAAGACAGGAAACAATGGATGGAAACTAATCTAGGAGAAAAGCAACTTAGAACTAAGGAGACATTTCCTAACAGTGACAACAATTAACCAATGGAACAGGTTGCCTTCAGAAGTTATGGGTCATCACTTTTAATTGTCTTAGTTGCTCTTCTCTGCACTTTTTCCAAAGTGAAGAAATCCACTTGCTTAGAAGTTGGGGAGGCTGGATCACAGTTCACAGATAATGGGCAATTAATTACTTAATTAATTAATTAATTGACTAAACCAACAAATTCGTTGGCTGAAATTAATTGTAGATTGCTGATGACCAGCCAAGGAATATCAACCATAAAAGGCCCATCTCTGGTACTTCAAAAGCACCCTTAACATTTTTTAAGCATTAAGTAGGGGTGTGTGAAAGATATTATCGCTATCTCTTACATGCTTATAAGACACAGAGGCACATGGGAGATGGCAGACTGGTATTTTCACAATCCTTCTGGGCAAGGAGAAACAGTTTGGCATTTTTAAGTTTCTCAGCATGGCTCAGTATGTTCTGAAGATACTGAAGCAATTGTTACTGTAGATCAGACATTCTTAGCTAGGCTGGCATTCTGGTTAATTTAGAGCAGACATATGTACTGTATTTAAGTCCAAGTTCTGTTTCTGTGTTTATTGTTTTTGTAGTTCCATTGAATCAAAATTAAAAAGAATTGTTCTTTGCACCAACCTTAGTACTGAAGATCAGGACCAAAACATGGACTGGATATTATTTGTTCATTTAAAAATCCTATTCTAGAATGTGCCCGTAGTGTTGTAAAATGGTGCATATTCATGCTACAATATAGATTCTGTATTAAGGCATTATAATTAACTTTTAATATGAGTATCCCATATAGAGGAGATTTTTTTTCATACTTAAAGTGGCTACTCTTTGTTACAAGTAAAAAGAATAAAAGTGGTTTCATGAAGTTTCTGACATGACAATGAAACACTCAAAGTATAAAAGAAGAATTAGCCCAGATGTATCACATCTTGTTTTAATATTATTTATTGTCATTAAGTCAAACAAATTAAAGAAATGAATAGATAGTAATTCATGCAGACCATAGAAATCAGCCTTTAATAAAGTTTAATAAAACAAACATGTTTGAGTCTCTCCTTGGTATGATCAGAAATGCTTGACTGATTTCAATATCTTCATTTAGTTCAAAAACAGCTACAAAACAAGATGACACACAAAGGTCTGATCTGAAATACTTATAGCACAACGAGCTTGTGTTGGGGCTTAGATTTAAATTGCTACTGAAATATTCAGAAACTGCACAAGTCAAAGAGTGCATCATTAAATGGATACCAAATTTAAGTTTGATACTTGATATACAATAATGAGAATATCAATGGAAGAACATATAATATTCACTGTGAATATTATACTCAAACAAAATCGGTGTAACGTGTTTTTAACTGATCTATTTCTCCACTATTGGATATAATACATTTTCCAAAAATTACTGGAAATGTAAAATTCTGATTGGATCATTTTTTTATATCTGGTGCCAATGTCACAAAGCACAGCAATTTTGGAAGATGATCCATCATTGGATGAAACAAAATGTAATTATTGACTTTCTATTCTTCCATGTATTTTTCTGTTGAGTATCAAGCTTTATATTCCAACTAAATTACAGACTTGACTTTCTTACGATTTAAAAAAATATTTATTTGTTTGTTTATTTATTTTATATTTCATGTTTCTAGACGGCCCATCTCTCTCAAAGATTTCTATTAAGTTGACTGCTGCTAATATATTCTATGCTTCCTACTGAAAATTACATTCTATCTTACATTAGAGGACTTGCCGATTATAGGAATGTGCATTAATGTCAAAAATAACTTCAAAGTCTGATACTAACTGTAACTTAATCTGGAAATTAATCTTATAATTTATAATGTATTAGTTTGCAGGTAGATTTCTGCTACATCTGGAGTTAAGATTTCTTTTAACTTGCTCTTTTAAAAAGCTAGATAGCATTTCAGAATAGTTAGAAATTCTTGCTAATTCTTATTAGATGTCTTATGCATGCTGAATATACTATATCATAGCTTCCTAAATGATATATTAGAATTTATAACTTGGGATTTTAAATGTATAGCACCTTCCCAGAGATTTCCACTCAGCTGAGGGGAAAAAAGACACCATACTTAGCAGAATTCATGATTGTAGAAATATTGATAACATTTTACAGAAATGGACAGAATTATAGCTACTATAATCAGTTATTAATGCCAGAACTAGTTACATCACAGTAAATGAATCTAGACCAGGAGTAGGCAACCTTGGCTCTTTTATGACTCGTGGACTTCAACTCCCAGAATACCTGAGCAGAGATATCCATTTTTAAAACAATGTCTCCAATTTACTGAAGCAAAAGTATTTTAGCTGCCATCTTAATTTGTGTGCGAGTGTGCATATGTATGTATATGGATAATTAGAATTATTGGAGACATTAATGCTCTTAATGAATGGCAAATTAAGCTTTCTATAGCTTTTAAAGAATTTTCTAAAACTGTTATAGAAGAAATGAAACTCTTTTAGACTAAATCTCTTTCAAAATAGTGTTTTAAATATATTCAAGATATTTCATGGCTTCCCAATCCATTTTGCCAAGTGTAAATAATTAAAATGGTATAGGATGGTAGAACAACAAGAATAAACATACCATTACCAACAACAATTTATTTAATGTGAATGCCGTTCAACTTTCCATAACTCTGAGCAGCTCATGACAATCAAAGAAATCGCAATAAAATTGGTAAAAGATTAAAAAATCAAGATAAAAGATGGTATGTGCAGTAATGCAAAAGGTCTCACTTTCCCTCACTAAAGGTGAAAATCCAGGTCTTCACGACTCTTCTAAACAACCAAAGAGTGAAGGCCATTTGGATCTGGAGTGGAAGGAAAGGAGGAAGGGGGAAAAAATCCATTACATTACAGTATATGATTGTCTGTTTTACTTCTCGGATGACCTTTTGACAAGATTACACCTATATCAGAGCTCCCCACTATTTCTCTTGGTCTATTTTGGTGGATAAGATTGACCACGTTCATACAATCCATAATATCACAGTTTGTTCATGCTGGAACATCTTTCTGTCTTTACAGAATTTGGATACACTGGAAAGTACCTGGTAAAGCAAACAATTGAACTTAACCACATTTTAGAACCACCAAATTAGAATATACAGTGTGGAATCTGTGCTGCCTCTCTCAACTTTTCATCTATGTTAGATCCATATTTAGGATAGGATAGGATAGGATAGGATAGGATGGGTTGGGATGGGATGGGATGGGATGGGATGGGATGGGATGGGATGAGATGGGAGGGGAGGGGACAGGGCGGGCCGGGACAGGATGGGACGGGGCAGGATGGGACGGGACGGGACAGGACGGGATGGAACAGGACAGGATGGGACAGGATAGGACAGGACAGGACAGGACAAGACAGGACAGGACAGGACAGGACAGGATAGGATAGAGCTGGAAGGGACCTTGGAGGTTTTCTAGTTAACCCCCTGCTCAAGCAGGATACTCTATATCATTTCAGACAGGTGCTGTCCAGTCTGTTCTTAAAAACCTCCAACAATGAAGCATCCACAACTTCTGAAGGCAACGCTGTTCCACTGGTTAACTGTCCTCACTATTAGGTAGTTTCTCCTCAATTCCAGGTTGCTTCTCTCCTTGATTAGTTTCCATCCATTATTTCTTGTCCTGTCCTCTGGTGCTTTGGAAGATATGTTGACCCGTTCTTCTTTGTGGAAGCCCCTCAAATACTGGAATACTGCTATCATGTCACCCCCTAGTCCTTCTTTTCTCTAGACTAGCCATAGCAAATTCCTACAACCGTTCTTCATATGTTTTAGTCTCCAGGCCCTTAATCGTCTTAGTTGCTCTTCTCTGCATTTTTTTCAAAGTCTCAACTTCTTTTTTGTAATGTGGTGACCAAAACTGGATCCAGTATTTGTGAATTCTCAATGGAATAATGGGAGTTACCTCACATTCCTTTATCACACAGCAAAAATTACATGAGGAATTGAAAAAAAGTCAAACATGATATTGTTTGGCAGATTATTTTTTAAATAAATTAAGCTAAACTCATACCTCACTGATAACATGTATCCGCATGTTCATAGGTTTTACATATTGATGGTTAACTATGTACATGTATGGTTCAATATTTTACCAAAGGAGGAAAAAGTCGATATATCTTTCTATTGTTATCCTGCTGAACCCTGGAACACTTTGTCACTATCTGCCATCTCAGTGTTTTAAGATCTTGCCCTTAGACATTTGCTTTGTGCTTAAAAATAGATTCTGGCTGTTAACTGCTACCTTCTATGAGGTCCCTTGCAGTGGCCTTTGTCCTGTATGACCTATAAAAACAGGAGCTGATGTCAGTGATAAATACCAACCGCAGAAAATCAAATGTAACATTAAAAATTAGGGCTTTTGTCCTTGGCTAGGGCCTTTTTAAGTCCCACTTATTTAAGTCCCTCAAATTCAGACTCCCTTACTCCTCTGTGCACATATACACACACACATATCCATCTGTCTGTATGATCCTTGATGCAAGTTTTATTTAGGTACTTGCAAATCACTTCTGCACAATCACAGCTTAAAGCAATTTTCAACTAAAATAAATGCAATCTATTCAACTGGTATCAAAAGGTGTTCATTGAAAAAGGGAGAGGAAGAGATTTAAAAAAGGAGAAGGTTCTTAGAATTAGGATCCAACGTAAACCACACGAAATGGAGGAAGAGACAGTTGAAGATGAATGAACAGCTTTCTGCCCATCACAACTTACTAATTTTTCTTCCTCTGCCCTCTGCATTTTTGCTTCTCCAATGGGTAAAAGAAGCATCCTCATTACATCTGGATTCCTAAAAGCAACAAGAGGTCCTGTTTGGGATGCATTTGCTACTGATTCCACACCCCAAGCCCACTTTGGAGCTCTGTTTTAGGTGGACAGCAAAGTCACTGGTGTTTAAATGAATGTGACCACTGGTGTTTAAATGAGTGTGACCAAAC
Organism: Protobothrops mucrosquamatus; assembly: GCF_001527695.2. NCBI lineage: Eukaryota > Metazoa > Chordata > Lepidosauria > Squamata > Viperidae > Protobothrops > Protobothrops mucrosquamatus. The sequence goes on along the minus strand of NW_015386908.1, from coordinate 20,781 downwards.
TACACTTAGAGGAAATCTGAATGTTTTTCAAAGAGGAAGGAGTTAAGAACTGAACCAGGGAAAAGTGCCTAAGATGAGAACTGAGCACTGTTCCTAAATGCACATCTCATTACTTTGGTGGGAGAGCATGCATTGTCCTTAGGACATGAAATTTTATTTTCTTTCTTTTTTCCTTTTTTTTTTTTTTAAAGTATGGACATATGCTTGAATTAAGGAGGTGGAGGGAAAACTGGTATTATAAGATTATACCCACTAAGACAATACAAGCAAATCACATTAGTAATACATTCCACCCATAAATACAGTACGTTCCAAATGTATTAGCTCCTGTATATATTTGTTCCACTTCAAGCTGCTTTGTTAATTAACATGTTGCTGTGAGCCCTGCTGCTCTATTACGCAAAGTACTTTTATAACCTAATTATTGAGTAGGCAACCATGGACACTCCTGGACCATTAGGCTGCTCTTTGCCTACCACCACCCGGGATTGTTTCTGGAGCTCCACCAACCTGCCGGGTGAGAAGAGGACACAAGGTGCTTTAAGGTGATTTAGGGCCTCTCAAACTGGTTTTAACAACATCCCCCATCAGGCCCACAACGTCGAGACTTCAAACTCTGTGCACAGAATAGACTCTCTCCCTGCTCTGCGTTCCCCAAGCAGACTCAAGAAGGTTGGATAAATAGATTTATGGGCGATAATTAGGAAGCTACAGCTACAAGACATTTTCTGCCTAACAACACCAAGGAAGCCTAACTTTCAAATGTGCTTGTTCCAAAATCTGCATCTCTGCCTCCCACCTCTAGTGGCCAATGGCCACGCAACTATTAAATTCCCAACCTTTGAAGGCTTTGCCTTTCGGTCCCTTATTTAAAAATCTCTGGCGTGAGAACCAGAGTTTCTCAGCTCATAACCTTTTCTGTTATAATAACCTTTAATTATTATTTTTTCAGTCTTATTCATTTAATCTCTATGTTACAAGAACCTTACTTGAAAGTGAGACTCAGTATAACTACCATTTAGGCTTGTGTTGTGTGGATCTGGATGAATACACTATAATTTGCCATTTCATATTGCTTTTTCTCATCAGCTAGAGCAGTGGTTCTCAACCTTTTTAATGCCGCGACCCCAACCAGTCGTAAGTCGAGGACTAAATCGGTCGTAAGTCGAGGACTAAACTGGTCATACGTCGAGGACTAAACCGGTTGTAAGTCGAGGACTACCCAGCCGGTCATAAGTCGAGGACTTTCCCTGCCCGGGAGCGCTGCGCATGCGTGGTTCCACCCGCTGCGCCGGCCGAGGCGTAGCTGGCAAGCGGCAGAGACGGAGCAGGCCGACCACCAGCTGGCCCAGCTCAAGGGAGGTAAGGCACCCGCCGGAAAAGGGGAAAAAAATGGCGGACAAAAAAAAATGGCGGACAGCCTTGCTTGGCGACCCCCGTGAAATGGTCGATCAACCCCAAATGGGGTCCCGACCCACAGGTTGAGAACCACTGAGCTAGAGCAAGGGGTCATCAGCAGAAGTCATCAGCTAAAGCAGGAGTGTCCAACCTTGGCCAGTTTAAGACTCGTGGGCCTCCACTCCCAGAATTCCCAGCCAGCATGGGGATTCTGGGAGCTGAAGTCCACAATTCTTAAAGTGCCCAAAGAAGTAGGACACCTCCAAGCTAGAGCAAGAGCTTGCCAGTAGAAAATCCTTTCTGCTGAGAATAAAGTCCATCAGTTAAAAAAAAGAATAACTGTTCTTTAACATGCATGATTTACTACAGAGGAATGTCAACAGAGCTTATAATTATTCTTGTAAATATGTTTTGATAGCTTAAAAGAGAAAAAAAAACTCTCCTCCTTGCTATCATCAGGGAATTCCTTGGTTAGATCACACTTGGAATACTGCATCCAGTTTTGGTTGCCACAATAGAAAAAAGATGTTGAGACTCTAGAAAGAGTGCAGAGAAGAGCAACAAAGATGATTAGGGTGCCAGAGGCTAAAACATATGAAGAACGGTTGCTGGGATTGGGTATGTCTAGTTCAGTGATGGTGAACCTTTTAGAGACCGAGTGCCCAAATTGCAACCCAAAACCCACTTATGTATCTCCGGGTGCCGGATGGGCGTGGATCGCCAGGTGGGCATGGACTGCTGGGTGGGTGTGGCTACGGTGGTCATGGCAGATGGGTGGGCGTGGCCAGGGTGGGTGTGGCCAGCTCAATGTTGCTCCTGGGGAGGGACGCCTGTGGGGGCCAGGCAGAGTTGGGGGATATCATGGGGGTCTCTGGCTGGTGGGATGGTGGGCAGGAGGCTCATCCTGCGGGGTGAGGCAAGGTAAGGTGAGGCAGGGCAGGGGTGCCATTGTCTCAGGGCAAGGCAAGGCAGGGGCCAGGGCGGCTGCTCCCTGACACCATTGGCCCCCGCACACAGAGGCCAGCGAGCGCATGGGTGCTGGGATGCATCCGGCCACGTGGGACCTCAGCGAGTTAGCAGGCGGCTGGTTGAAGAGGATGGTTGCCATCTCCAGGCCATGGCGTGCGTGCCCACAGAGAGGGCTCTGAGTGCCGCCTCTGGCACCCATGCCATAAGTTTTCCAGCACTGGTCTAATTTAATGAAAAGAAAGACTAGGGATGACATGACAGCAATGTTCCAATATCTATGGGGTTGCCCCAAAGAAGAGGGGGTCATGCTATTTTCCAAAGTATCTAAAGGCAGGACAAGAACCAACGGATGGAAATTAATCAGGAAGATAAGCAACCTAGAACTAAGGAGAAATTTCTTGACAGTTAGATCAATTAATAGAATGACTTGCCTCCAGAAGTTGTGAATGTTCCAACACAGGTCTGGAGATCCCTCACCTTTACAGGTCAGAGATAGATCGAAATCAGGATCCTTAATTTTTGTTCCCCTCACCGCTCAGCAATGCTGAGGACTAGCAAAACCCATTTCGATTTCCCAAAATGTTTGGAACAGAGATACACCCAAGATATTGTTGAGATATTAAAATCCCAATCCTCCCTCTTTATCGCTTGCAGCAGAACTGTGACAGCCTGCTTTGACTTCCCCTGTCAGATAATCTCTCAGAGCCCAACTTACAATGAAGGAAGATCTAGGGCACTTTGTAAAGCTTGAAATTCTCCCTAATCATATCCAAGGATTTAGTATTACTGTTAGGCAACTACTTGTTCCTTGCAAAAAAGAAAAGAAAAGAAAAGATGAGTATGTTTGCTACAACTGTCATCTTGTATTATCTACTAAAAAGTCAAAACACAATATTCTGAACAATGAAGTATTCAGCATTTTTTAAAGGTAGACAATGCTGAACCTTCTAAATAGCTTATATAAAGCTCTTCTGGAAAACACCTGTCACCAATAAGACAGGGTGGGTATGGAGTAGTACTGTGCCACTTTTGGTGCTTCTGTGTTTAAAAACTTGTTATCCTTACTAAAACACTCTCTGTTCCATTAATTTCAAAAAGAACATGATGGGACTCCTCCTTATTCATTTCAAAAAGAAAACAGAATGTGTGTTGTTCTTTAAATCTCCGATACAATTCCTCTCACATAAAGATTTCACTTTCCACCCTATCAAATCCATTGTACTAGTAAATTCAATAAGACACAGCCTTGACATTCTAGATGGAACAGACAAATCGTATTGAACTGTTAGAGTTTAGTACTTTGATTCGCACAATTAGCAGATGCATGGTGGATAATCACTTTAAAAATGTAATTTTCATTCAAACTGCCAGAACTAAAATCCAAGAAGCATAAGAAAACTTCTCATTATCCAATGCCAAACTAGGAGGCAAAAAGAATTTAAGCTCTTAATCAGCCTCGGTCTGCAAAAGGGGAGCAAGAAATCCCTCTTCCAAATTTGGAGGTGGAAAAATATAAGGCTTTAACAACTAGAAGCCACGTCTCCATTCAGAGACAGTAAATACTTAGGTATCCAATTCGGTACACTGACAATGGAGGTTATCATAGTAATTCTTAAACTGATGTGCTGGTTAGCGTATCTTCATGACAGAAGGGAGAACTAAATGAAAGAATTAGCCAATTGCTACATTGTAAACCTGACAAAATAATGCCATATAAGTCAATAGAAATCACAATAGCAATAGCACTTAGAACTATATACTGTTCCCTAGTGCTTTACAGCATTCTCTAAGCAGTTTACAGAGACAGTTTATTGCCTTCTAAAATCTGGGTCCTCATTCTACCAACCTTGGAAGGATGGAAAGCTGAGTCAACTTTGAGCTGGTCAGGATCGAACTCCTGGCAGTGGGCAGAGTCAGCCTGCAATACTGCATTTTAACCTCTGCACCACCACAGCTCCTTTGACACTTTAACATGGCTCCAATAACCACAATGTGGCATTTAAAAAATTAATATATTTTGTCCAATTGTAGGAATGAATTAATATCTAGCATTCCTGTAGCATCTCATGCATTGTGTTATGGGAAGAAATATTTCCACAGAGCTATTGAGGGAGGGAGGGAGGGAGGGAGGGAGGGAGGAAGGTTGCCATTGTCATTCTAGTAAAATCATTTGCTAAACACAACTTTGGATGGGTACTTCATAAAAAGAAGATTGACACATCTTCTTTAGGGAAAATAAAAATGATGGAAAATAAAGTGCTCTTATACTAAGTAGACTAAGCAGAAATTCAAAAACTGTCTAGTAGTATTTATGCTGATATGTTATTTCTATTTTTATTCTATGCCAAGTGTTTAAAATTCCTGGTGCTGAATTCTTAAAACAGATACTGCCAATGTGCTATCTCTTCTGCTGTCTAGCAGGCTCGCTTTTTAACTAAACTAAAGGAGGTAAATTTGGTGGAGGGCTTTCACTTCTGTAAGGTTGTTAGCGTTGGAGACCTCAATATCTCAGGAGCTTTTTCTGAACTTCATGATGACCATGACAACACAGGGACATCCATTTTACTGAAAATAAATTAGTACTGCAGATCTTCTCATATTCTCTACATATGTTTGTGTTTGTTTTAATTATGAGCAAATCGACTAGTTATTGACTGATTATTAAGCACACTCTCCTTAATGGGCTAACCATTGTTTGATACAGCCCCAAATCTTCTCCATTAAGATAAGCAGCATCTTCTCATGGTCCCCCAGAGCCAGATAGCTACAATTACTAGTTCACTTGACAAAGCCTTCATATGGTGATGTCAAGATATGACATGCGGTGATAGCTACAAAAAGAAAATGACAAAAAAACATTGGAAATATGCAGAGGGCATGATCTGCAGGCAAAGGGATGTTAAAGCCGTATTCCCTATCACCATTGAGAGAACGTAGATCTTGGGACAGAGAAAATATTAGAGATTAGTTTTTTGAAAGGAATGCCAATAAAGAAGCACGATCATACAAATTTTCATCTGGGTATCATCCTTATTTTTTTAAAAAAAATCTAGAACCCTTTGCCAGTACCTGGTTAATATAAGCAGTGATTTCTTGAGAAGGACTTTTAACATCAGGGTTAGGGTTGACCTCAGCTCCTGAACTCAGATGTGGGCACAGATGGCCAGTCTGATCACATGCTTAGATTAAAACAGGCTGTTGTTGGCTCAGTGTATAAATGGAGGGAAAATACTGGGCTTAGCTTTGTACTGAGATACATGCATGGGGCATGGGGCTAGATGTTGAAATAACATTAGCCACCAACTCCTAAATTTTCTCTCTCTTTTTTTTAAATAAGCTGAGGCCAAGTTCCTTCTACTGATTTCTATATTAGGATAATATCTTAGTCTTTAATAATTCCCTCTATTGGAATTGAAGTTGGATCAACAGCTGAATCAAGGAATTTATCCTTTCCTTTCTAACTTTCCTTTGTAGCTTTCCCATAGCTTGTCTTTTGTTCCCACAGTTTTGGTCATAACTTTCGCTTTGGAGTTAGGCTAGGTCATCCAATGAGTTCATGGGGAAAATCTATTTAAAATTATTAAACTGGTTGCAACAAAGAGAGAAAAGCAGACATTTTCTTCCTGTTCCTTCTTTTCTGGGTTTTTTTTTTTCCAATTCTGCAAGACACAGATAACATCTTTCTACCTGATTATTACTAAGAGAACCAGCGGCACAGCATAAGCTACATTTGTTCAGGCAATCCAAGGGGGCCCAGCTGCCACTGTCACCAGAAAGGAATCTGTTTTTTAAGGTCTGTCTTTTTGTTGGTCTCGTGAAAATGATCAGAGCAACACAGCCAGTGGGCTAGCCTGAAGGGGTTGGCAGGTGAGGACTGAAGAAAATGGGAGTGGAATGAGGAAGCTCATGAGAGAGACAGACAGAGAGAGAGAGAGAGATACACAAGTCAAAGAGGATACTTGGATGTGGAAGCTGAGGAAAGGCAGGCAAATGAGAGCAAGATTAGAAAAACCGCTAGGAGAGTGGGGTCAGAGAAATAAGAGGAAGGGGGCAGGAAGAGATTTAAAGCAGGAGGATACAACTGAATTGACTTCTGAAACTAATAGAAATGCAGTCTGGGAAAGAAGAGGCCAAGGGCAGCGGAGATATGCTTCCAATGTATTTGAGTATTCTGGAAGCAGAACTGTGGACCTCCTGAAGTTTAGTAGGCAGGGAATTAGGATTTCTCAAAGCACAGGTGAGAGGTAAAGTGAACTAGCAAGAAACGACTGAGTTTCAAGTCTCCGAGCTTCTATTTCTGAGAACTAGCTTCTCTTCTACAAAAGAGCGGAAGAAAGCTTCTTGACACATTAGCTGATACACATGCTAGGCAATGGAGCGTGTGGTGTTAAAGTTCAAAATGAAATGTAAAACAGGGAGGCCTACATTTTGAGAATCTCAGACAATAATAGTATGTTGCAATGTTTAAATTTTAGCAAAGTAAGAAGAGGCTGGGCCATGCTACCATTTTAAAAGGCAAGAGGCACAACTTTGCTAAACTGAGCAAGAATAGGGCAGTACGGCTTCTGGATGTCATTAATTTCCCCATCATTTGAGTGTTGGCAAGCAATAGAGCTTATATTAAGCTAGTATTCCTGTTGTAAAGAAACTGTACATTGCATAGGGTTGCCAGGTGTCCACTATTTGAGTGGACAGTCCACTTTTTTCACATTATGTTCACTATTTTTTTCACAAAATAGTCGACATTTTTTTTTATTCAAAAGCTTTATGATGAAATGGTACGTAATCTAAAGCTGTACAGTCTACTTTTTTTACTACTTAACCCCCACCCCCCCGCTTGTCCGCTATTTTTTGGAAGCAGACCTGGCAACCCTAACATTGCAGGAGCTTTGAATTTCTAAAAAAAAAAACAATGTTCCCCAACCTGACTAAAACTGAATTGATTGAAACGTTGTGATGTATAGAGCATGAAGAAAATACTGGACAAGCTGCATTCTTTCCTGTAGTTCAGTCAATCAAGTGTAATCTGATTACATTTTTTCACTCATTCAGATTTTCTTATGCTAATTGCTACTTCCATATTCTGGTAATGAAGATGAAATAGCTCCTTCTCCCTCTCCCCCTTTCCCACTCCCCTCCTCTTCCCCTTCCCCTCCCTCCTCCCCTTCCCTCTCCTCCTCCTCCTCCTCCTCCGTGCAATTAATTTTGAGGATCAGGCAAAACTCTAATTAAACTTACTTTTTGTGATAACTTTTAACAGCTGCAGTATTTTAGGCAAACATAAATAAAATTACAAATCAAATATGCTGTATGTCTTCTAGAATACATTTAATGCATGTATCTAAAATCTATGCTTAGAGCAAGTTTAAATGCTAAAGTCAGAGTTATAAGATAATCCCTACTGGGAAGCATCCACTATTATAAATATTTGGTCCAACACTGTTTTTAATGGGCAATGATTATGCACCCTGATTAAGACCCATAAGACTTTGACTATTTGTAGAAATAGCAGACACAAACCAATATAAATGCACATCTATTAATGGTATCTTAGTCTTGGCAAGTGAAGAGGAGGAGGAGAGTCACTGTACATTGTGTAGTTTTCTTGACAAGATTGTTTGAAAGTGGCTTGCCATTAACTGTTTCCTATAGCTGAGAGTGACTGGCCAAAGTCACCAAGCTGGCTTTGTGCCTAAGGCAGGACTAGAAACCCATCACACCAAACTGGCTTTCATTCCCACATATTAGAATATTAGAAATCTTTCTCTAATATACTTTCTGAAAAATTGCATGCATCCAATTAGATCATATTATTAGCAGCTGTTCACATTCATTAAGACTGATGTTAGTTTTACATACCATACCTAATCTAATTTAATAGTAGACCATTCAAATGACCCGAGACCACAAACATAGCACCTGTTTGCAACATCTTACAGCAGCACTGCTTCTTCCCAGATTATGTTATTTTTTTTATTAAATTTATATGCCAGCTACCTCACTCTTAAGCTATTCCAATTGGCTTACAAGGTCATAAATTGCAGTATATTTTTATTTATTTATTTATTTATTAACTTTAAGTGCCACCCATCTCACTGTTCCATTTGCATAAAACAATTAGAAAGCTACAAAGCATTATAACACCGGCCATTGAAACTTAAAACATTAGTTTTAAAATTATCCTTTTTTATCCTTAAAGTTATCCTGTTAGATTATTAAAGTTATCCTGTTAACATTATCCTGTGTTGCTCTGCCCTGTCCCTGCCCTATCCTGCCTTCTTCCTACCCCACCTCACATCATGCCTGTCTTTCTGTCTATCTCCCATGCAGCCTGCTGGGAATGCAAAACAGGAAATGCGTATAAAACAATTAAGCTAGAAATCCCCCCTGCAGAGTCTTCTATTCAGCACACCCAAATTCTTCTTTACCTTTTTTATCAAGGTTTCCATATCCCACTTTCCTGATGCTTTTTTACCCATCTGGACTGAATCAGGTGAATTTCCACTTCAAGGTTCTCAACATTATATGGTGCTAAAATTAGAAGGAACTTAGACACAATAGAATTCAGAAATAAAAGGCCACAGAGAGCACCATAGGGAAATTGTCTTATTCATGCCCTTAGCATGCAATGTAATGAAACCAGAAGAAGATAAGCACTGCATAATCCAGTGTTGTTATTATCAGTTGTATCGCACCGAGACCTTCTTAATTCCTGGAGCTGATTTTTTTTAAAAAAATGTCATAAAACAGAATATATCAGTAAGCATGAAACGACTGATTTGCTTTATGAATACGTACCATGCAAGATTCATTTAAGCGCTGGGGAGTGTAACTAGAATATTCAGGTAAAATGGAATAGTCTGAGAATTGAAAACTAAAGAGAGATCATCTCTGTCTAGCAGCACTCACAAAAGCACATAGAAGGAGCATCTTCCTAAGGAACTGTTTCTACTCTCCAGTCCCTTCAAAGCAGTCTAAAAGCAATTTGGCACTGCAGCCTAAACCAGTGGCCGCCCATGCTACAATTGGTCACTGCAGCCTAAACTGGTTGCCCCACCAATTAGCTAGTTCTTAAACCACGTTCGGCCACTCCAATCTAGATTGCAGTGTGTTTCCAATGAGGCCCAGACTGTGTCCAGACTGCAACAAGCCCAGGCTGATGATTTCCATGCTTCCCATCAATTCAGGGAAGACAACCCTCATTGTATGAATGGCCCCTGTATGAATTCTTATCCTATAAGAATTCTTCCTTTCCCACCAGTCTCCATGCCTTTCCTTTGTTTTCCCAGACGTTTGCATACATGGATGCCTTCGTTGTCCACCTTTCCCATGTTAGCTTCTTTGGCATTAACACATTTATTTGTCTTTTATGGCTCTATCATTGTCCTGATGCTACAGTAACCAAAGCAACAGAAAACAGCTTGTTCTTTCATTCCTTCTTCTGCCAGTCTATGAGCACCTTACAGAAAGGATGAACTAATAGCTCGGCTTCAGAGCAACCAAGTAGCAACATTGCAACTTAAAGATTAAAAATAAAATAAGATAAAAAGGTGAGGGGGTAGGTTTTAAAGTAGGTAGAGCAGGGGTCCCCAACTTCCAGTCCATGGACTGGTACCGGGCTGCAACATGCCAGAAACTGGGCATCGCAAACAAGCAAAGCCCCATCCAGGGGATGCAGGTACCACATGAAACCACAGCCCCTCTGGTCCAGGAAAAACCTCTCTCCATAGAACTGGTCCCTGGTGCCCAAAAGGTTGAAGGCCAGTGAGGTAGAGGAAGGGAATGTAGGTAGAGGAAGGGGAGCATGCTTCACTCAGTCCGGACAGAAACCAAAAGGGTGGTGCCCACTCAGACTTGTCATGACTAAATGACGCTTCAAGAGTTGAAGATGGTCCATTGATTTCATGAGCCATTCTTTGCCTGAGCTCACTCGAAATAAATGACAACTGCTAGCTAGTGGAGAACACAGGAGCCCCGGAGCTCCAGGATGAAATGACTGCCCAGGAGGGCAAGGTGAGCCAGGCACTGTAGCCAATCGAAGCAGAGGCTGCTACTAGAATGAAGCAATGTGCTGGTGACCTTCCATTCCAAAGGGCTTAAGAGGGTACACATTAGAAAATAACTTTTTCAAATCAAAGCTAAATAAATGGATATGGGATACACAGGTAGTCTTACGATCACGTCTGAACCCAAAATTTCTATTACTAAGCAAGGCAGTTGTTAAGTGAGTTTTGCTTCTTCTTTTTTAACAACCTTTCTTGCCACAACTGTTAAGCGAATCTGGCTTCCCCATTGACTTTGCTTGTCCAAAGGTCACAAAAGACCCCATGACACTGTAATCGTCATAAATATGTGCCAGTTGTCAAGCACCTGAATTGTGATCACGTGACATGGTGACGCTGCAGTGGTTGGAAGCGTACTGTAAAAAGGAATTTGGTTTAAGACTGAAACTGCTCAAAACCTAGAATCTGCCTCCAACTCTGCCCAAACTAACATAAGCCACAGGACCCTATTGATTCTTAGCGATCTTACTTATTGATTCTATAGGACAGTGATGGCGAACCTTTTAGAGACCGAGTGCCCAAACTGCAACCCAAAACCCATTTATGTATCATTGGGTGCCGGGTGGGTGTGGCTCATTAGGTGGCTCATTGGGTGGGCGTGGCTGTGGTGGGCGTGGCTGTGGTGGTAACAGCAGACTGGGTGGGACTAAAAAGTTTAATCAATCAATTTCAACTTTGCGAGATCTTCCCCTCCCCCGCAAGAAGTTGAAATTGATTGATTGAACCTTTTTTTTTTTTGCACACGGTGGCAGAGGCCTAAAGCGAAAAGGGTTTATAAAACCCATCTGAAGGCATAGGATTGGGGTGACAGCACAGGTGCCCACAGAGAGGGCTCTGCATGCCACCTGTGGCACGTGTGCCATAGGTTCGCCACCACAGCTATAGGACATTTGCCTTTGCAGAAGTTTACTTCCAGCACCTATCAAGTGCCAGAACAATAAAAATTCTGCAGAAGGTGTAGATGGGAGCCTCTGGAGTAAATGTTTAAATTGAGTTTGAAAACAATGTGCAGGAAGCAAAAATTCACTTCATTAAATTTAGGAATGATCCAATGCAGAGAACAGCAAGGTTCGTTAAACTCTGCCTGAAAATCAAGTTGTACCAACACCAGAAAATTGTTGAAGCTAACACCAGATCCAGACATTAGAAGTAGTAGTATGTAGTAATAGTAGTAGTAGTAGTAAACAGATTGTTACAAAAACATCCAGCCGATACCCAGACACTTAAGACTTTAGTTAGTACGTGTTGACAATATTTACTTTGGGATGCAGGTTTACTAGTAGATGTATACATGAACTGAACTTCTCTGTAGTAATAAAGGGAAAAGGATTGAAACAAAGAACCGTAACAGAATTGGAACACAAAGATAAAAGTATAAACAACCACATTTCTGTTCAATAGGAATCATTTTATTAAGAATATAACTTACATCTATACAATGCAAGCACGCTTCAGCTTTATTTTCCATACGCTCTAATAGCCTCATATTTATTCTAGAGCAGGAGTATCCAACCTTGGCAACTTTAAAAGACTTGCGGACTTCAACTCCCAGAATTCCCCAGCCAGCATATCTGCCATTGCTGCTCCAGAGACTTCCTCAATCCTTTGAGCAGTTTTGTTGGGCCCTTAGGGAGCTTTGCAGGAGGAAAGAGGAAACAGTTTCTCAGGCATGGGGTGTTCAAATGGGAGACAAATAAAACCCAATGCAACTCTAATTATTATTCACATATAAATACAATAAATGCAAGAGCAACATGAGAAATAAAGCTACTTTTTGCATAAGCTGAAGAAACGTTGGTATGCTCAAATGTTGGGAAAAGACATTGAAATACAAGGTTAGCCCTTAATACAGAACTAGACTGTAGTATTAGGTTTATTTATACGACAAAGGGCCTAACCTTAAAGCTCTTTCCACTAAGTTGATTCTAAGTGGAAAGTGTTCCCTAAGTACATACTAACATCTCACCACTTAGCTCTTCCTTCAGAAAAAAGTATGATTTCTATGATGTATCAAAAGATCCCTCGAAATAACTTCATCACGCCATCACACGAAAGTTGCCGTGTGGCCCATTCTTCATCCTAAAGCATCATGTTTAAATTTATTTATTAAAATTGTTTTGTTCTCTACTCTCCTTCCCTCCTGGTGGGGCTTCTCTGTTTTTTTTCCCCCCTCTTACTGTCTTGTTTGGATTATATTGTTTTTTTAGGGGGGAGGGAGGGAAGAGAAGCAGGAAAGGAGAAACTTCATTGTACAGAATGGTCATTAACCATGATGCAAACGCCAATGTTTCCATAGAAACGCTTTGTCCACTCCTGAACAGAGGAGGACCATTTTTGAACCATTTGTCCATTTGATTAATTATGTCTTTGTGCCGAAGACGGCTTGGCTTGATTGTCTCATCATGCATTAGAGAAGCCCCTGCCTAACAAATGGGACTATTGTTTTGGCCCTATTCATCTTGGAACATCCCTGAGAGCTGATAGACGTTTCAGCAAAATGACTGGCCCTTAATGAGCTGCAGCTTGTCAGAAGTGTTTAGGACTTCAAGCTAGGCAGAGACCACGGTCATGACAGCTTCTGTTATTAAGGCCCTGAGTGGGATGTCTATAAAGGAGTCCATACAATGCAGTGACCCTGGTTGGGGTATCACATAGTTTGTAATTAACAGCTAGAAGTCCTATATGATAGATTCATAATAGATTTCCAAACCTCATCAAAACTTTTAAGAGGAAAAAGAGAGAAAATGAGAGAGGGGGGAGAGAGAGAGTGTGTGCAGGAAAGCTTTTGGAGAGCCAATTCACACTCAGAAAGAAAGCAGGAAAAGAAAGGCTCCATGCATTGGTGCAAGCGTGCTCAAGCAGGATTCATGAGGATGAAGTTTGAGTTTGTTGATCGAGAAGGGAGTCGTGTAAATGGGAGGATAACAAAGTTTTGCAGATCATTAGATTTCCAATGGGGATTGGATCAAGGGACTGTGAGGTTGTGCTGGTGGTGGCTAAAATAAAATAAATTGGAAACAGGCTTCTTGGGATGGCCAGCCAAATGCCATGTATTTATTGTTCCTATGAATTCTCATTTCTTGAAGATAACTCTCAACTGAATATATTTGCCTCAGTTTGACAGCCACCGCTGACATTTTCTTAATTTCAGGAGACAAATCTGCCCATCTCATGTTTACATTAGCAACTATCCCGCTCTGAAATGTAAACAACTTTGACTGAGAAGGGTCAACATCAGACACTTATATCCTTATGCCTGGCAACAGGTGATCCATTCATTGCATAATGACACAACAACAGTATTTTAAGGCTTTTTTCCTCTCCAAGCCCTGCCTGCTTCCTTTATGCTCTCTGCATTACCTACCCATGGAGATAAAACAATAAAACATTGCTCTAACCCTAGCTAATGATAATGCCCCAAAGAAGTGTTCCCCCCATCTTTAAAATGCTTTGCATCTCTGGCTCTTCCACTGAATGCACAGAGGCAACCTAAGCTGACATGTGCTTTAAATATCTCCCCATTCAGACTCAGCGATTAAGTGGTGTTCCTAATAAACACAGATGGAAAGCAGCACCCTGTAGCTACCAACAGCCACATTTAATCAGTTAATAACTGTGGATTAAATTTAATTCAGATTAATTTGTATTAGTATAGTATTTGTAACTCAGTTGCCTTCATATTAATTTACATGTTGTCTAGACATGACATCATATTGATTCTTTGTTTGGCCTGAATCCTAATTGCAATCCTGCAAGCTAATGGATGCAAACTTTCTGCTCAAAAAAAAAACCACAATAACAACAACAACAATGGGATTACCAATCATATCCTACCAAATAAAGTTCGATATTGCAATTGCTGAGTTGTAGCCTCAGCCTTGTCTGGAAAGAAAAACCTCTTCGTTTCTACCGCAACTTCCATGAACAAAATGTGTTGTTCCTTAGATGAAGAATGTGCTGCTGGGAAAGAAGGCTACTATCATCCATCAAGGATTGTTAGCCTCCAATTCTTCTGGGAAAAACGTGGAGGGAGGAACAGAGAAGGGTTAAAAGAAAAAAGCAGCCGCAGCAAACAATAAATTGCTGTCAAGCAAACTGGGCTACACCATTGTCAAGGTTAGCTGTCATTTCCAATTGTGTTTGGTGAACAGCCAAGGCACAGGTTGGACATCTTGCTTTTGAGCCTTAGAGCCACAGAGGAAAGTCTTGCTTATTCACCTCCTAAATCTGAATGAAGTGTTTGATCAAGGTACAGTACCCTGAGATTATACAGTATACTCCTGTTACTGAGTAACACCATTGTTTCTCTGTTGTTTTTAAAAGAAGAACTGAGCTATTTTCTGAGGCGTCTCTGCTAGCCCTCCTAGGAGTTATGAGACTCTGTTACATGATGATCATAATATTTTATTCTAATTCTGCTTAGCTGTATCCATGTTTTCATTACTTTTCATTTTTGTTAGTATCTAGACGTTCTGTACGGTAAATTATTTTTTAAACGGCCATTTTAGTTGCTATGTTCATACCACATGCTTAAACAGGGCAGTGGCTGCATGGCTAAACATGCTAAACTTTGTTTATTGGTCCCAGACAAACTCGTTGATTGAAAAATTAACATGTGTATACAAAAGAAAATCAATAAAATCTTTATAAAAAAATAAACTTTGTTTATTGGGAGAAGTGCTTGATTTTCTTTTTCAGATCTATGCGGTGTGGTCAGTGTCGCTCAGTGCAATGTACAAGCCCAGAAACTGGGTTAAATCCATAACCAGGAGAGTTGTTCTGTAAAAGCCATGTTTTTGTATGAAATATTTTATGATCATGATTACATTTGCTTACCCAAAAAAAATCGATGTTTGAATTGCACAGAGAACAAATGCTATCACCGATGCAGAAATATCCCAGCCACCAAGAAAAAAAGCTCAGGACATACAGCATATAGGAAATACTGCATTTTATCAAACTTGGCAACTTTAAGATATATGGACATCAACTCTCAGAATTTCCCAGGGTGGGATATTCTGAGACTCGATGTCCACACACCTTAAAGTTGCCAAATTTGAAAAACGCTGATCTAGTGTAACAGTGAGATCACAACATATTCACACATCCTGTTTGTACAACATGCTCACCTGAGTAAAGAGCAAAGAGCATAAATATTGTCTGAAAACTCAAAAACTGAGTTAATTAATCAGGGTAATTGATTACTGACCCACTGTTGTTGGAAGCTGAAGCAACCTACTCTTCAAATAACTGACTTCCTCTGGCAAGTGCAATACTTGGTAAAGGATTACATTTCTCTATGTCTGTATTCAAGGTGACTTTTCACAGAGGGCCTGAAAATTTAACACTTTTTCTAGCCATTGTGATAGCTCTGTGGTCACTTTGGTTTTCTCCTGCCTATGGTCACACTGGGAAGGTAGAGGAAGAGTACAAATGGTTGGAAATTGGTTTAATCCAATGATAGCTATGATTTCCCGCAACCTGATCATGGTAACGTTGGCTGCAATCATGCCATCCATTTTTTTTTCCTTTTATTCTTTCCAGAGGGAAGGAAAACATCAAAAAACAGTATATGGGAGAAGTTTTTTCAAGTGATATGAGGACTCAAAAAACTGAATGCAGTGTAATTGATCAAGCTATCCCTGGGGCTGTGCTGATTCCAGCACTCAAAAGTGTGCCAGTTGACTGGTAAAGGAGACCACTGAGTCATTTGTGCAGGGAGACTGGGAAACAAATCAGACGATTGTCTTGCTTAGATTGAAAGTTAGTAGAGTACAATACCTGTTGCTAATGACTCTTGCCTATTACCATTGCCATCTCTAATTTCTTCACACACAAGAAAATTGCAAATGTGGTTGTAACATAAGAATCAGCTTTACTGTGAATACAATGTACTTTCCCTTTAGGAGCTGAAGTCTGTCAAAGATCACTTGGAGAGGACAGGTGTGATGCAACTGTTGTTGTTGTTATTGTTGTTGTTTTCAAAGTCAGCCAGAAATTTAGTCTATATTTGGCATTTTTATTCACTCATCAAATCCTTCTCAAGTATCTAAGATAGACAAATGTTGTTGTTTATTGTTTAAAGGTATTGTCACAGGATAGAAGCTGTTCCAAGACAAGCTGCCTTGGTCAATTTTGTCAATGCTGATGGTGTTCAAGTTATTATATATGAAAATGTGAAATCACAGGTACCAGTTCTTTAGCTGGTGTTGGCTTTCATAAGCATCAGGTTCTTCCCAAAATCCAGGATGCCATAATGTATCAGTGTAGTATATGTGCAGATCCGAGAAATGTGGCTTCTGTAATTGACAGATGGAAATATTGTCAATGTGCATTATTTTCTAAGTGCCCTCCAAGATTTTTGGGTATGGCACCAGCACAACTTGTTGATGCCATAATCTTCTGATTTTGATTGACTTGAAGTAAACCTGTGCATCAATTTTTGTGGGGCAGGCATCATCTATCAATTGTCATTATTAAATTTTTGTATGAAACATGTATGATGTCACATGCATGTTTGGCCATTATGATGCTATCATAATTAGAATTCGAACAAATCCATTGATACCTGAGTGACTGAGTCTATTAGTCCATCTTTAAAAGCGCCTAGGAAAATTCTGTAAAAACAAAGCATAATAATAGACTGTCATCTGGGAGTGAACTAGAAAAAAGCAGATTAACTGTGACAAATTTTGAGAAGGTAAGGAAAAGAGAAAGGAAGGACTGCCATGTTGTTTTACATTCAGAATTTATTTTACCATGCAGTGTACTACCAGGAGATAAGATAGCTCTTTGTTGTCATGTCCACAGATGAAAGTGTAATTAAACTGATTTATCAATAATTGTGCCCGATGCACAGGAATCTTCTCAATTTACAATTAGCATATGCTTAGCATTAGATAAGGGTCAATGGAATTCAAGGAAGGTTGACTTAGCCCACTTATGGCTATGTAGGGATTCTAGGCTGATCCCTCTTTTACAGTAACTCCGTGCCCAGATTCTACACTTCTTCTTCTACAATTGTAGAATAAGCTAAACAAAGAAATGAAGAGCTTGACATCTTTTTTTTTTCTTTTTTTCTGAAAGGTGTCTACATACATTATTTATTTCCATACTTGTCAAGACCACCTTTACTAAATAATATAGTACTTAGCACAAATATAAACCAATTATCCCCTAAAATAATATTTATGAAGTCATATTTATTCATATTGTGGTCAGCTGTATTTAATAATCAATTATTTAAAGCAATTAAACAATCTAGCTGTTTGTGCTTAAAATAGAATCACCATTTTCTCTCTTTAATTTCATTTTCAAAATACCGGTGAAATGGGCTCACATATATTTTGGTTTAGCTTACTTTATTGGATAATTTATTAAAGATTCTTAAAGAGCTGGAAAGGCTAGGTGACTAAAATACATCTACATCTGTCCTTCATTGAGAACTGTATGAATTCCAGGGTAGTAGAGTAACTGCCAATATAGATGAATTTTTCAATTATGTGGATATGTGCATGGTTCCTGCATACATTTTAGAAGTGGGGCACTGTTTGTCTTGTTTTTCTCTGTCATTCAGCAGTCTCAGGTGACTATTAAGTAGGAGAATTCATGATATACGTACTCCTGTTTATTAAACTATGGTTAAAGCAACTCAGCGTTTAGTATATATGCAAACCTGTTCTAAATATGAACAACTAATGCCTTGAGTTAGCCTCACAACTGGGCATTTCATTTATATGAATGGCTTATAGAACACTGTCTTCAAGATATAGAAAACGTGGATATTCTTCCATTGATTGCCTGTTTGGGTAATATGCAAAGATCAGAAGATCCAAAGTTATCTACAAGGATGCTTCAACAGGCTATATTATGTTCTTATACAGTACTGCTATGCCTAGCACAACCTTTATCAAGAATTCAGTAATAAATAGTTACATGACCTGGAAACTTTGTCTATATAGGTATTCATGGCTGTCTCACACATCCCCTGGGAAAAAAAATGGTTGACGACTAGGAGAAACTCCTAGACTTTCTACAAAAACAGCCTGTTGAAAGCCATGGTTAAGGTTCTTTTCCCAGCTCCGGCTGGTCCACAGGTTACAATCTTATCTGGAGCAGGATGCCCGTCTGCTGATCATCATTCAGCTGGACTACTGTAATAAAGTGTACATGGGCTTATTTTTGATAGGGACCTGGAAGCTGCTGCTAGTGCAAAGTGCAGCAGCCAGATTGCAGGATAACAGCTAGTTGAAGATTGTTGAGGTATTAAAATAGACATCTGGACAGAATTCAAAGAATTCAACGATAATTCAAAAAATTACCTAAAACACTTCAAATAGCATAGCAGCAGATTGCTCCTTCCTTCCTTCCTTCCTTCCTTCCTTCCTTCCTTCCTTCCTTCCTTCCTTCCTTCCTTCCTTCCCTCTTCCTTCCTTCTTTCTTTCCTTCCTTTTTTTTTTTTAAAAAAAAAAATACATTTTAAGACATACAAATGCTGGTAGGAAGTAGCATGTGATCTGTTGTGAGGAACAAATGCTTCTTAATATAAATGAAAATATCTGTTTATAAGAGTGTGCTTCTACCCACTTAGTTATAGCTGAGTATATACCAGTAAACTGAATGCAGTGGGAATGGATGAGTGGATCACAACATCTGAACCTGTTTGTTCAGTGTATTCAGAGAGACACTGCTGACAGATGATGGCATATATCATATTGGAAGATGAACACGCAAACTATAGTGTTGCCCTAGGGTGCCATGAGTTTTTATAGAGCTTTATAATCTTCATTGATTTTTATTCTGATTATAGGGGAGGGACTGTTTTAATTGTTTTGTGCCCT
Organism: Protobothrops mucrosquamatus; assembly: GCF_001527695.2. Taxonomy (NCBI): domain Eukaryota; kingdom Metazoa; phylum Chordata; class Lepidosauria; order Squamata; family Viperidae; genus Protobothrops; species Protobothrops mucrosquamatus. Next base: position 1,511 of record NW_015386908.1, on the reverse strand, counting down.
GCCCAGGATTGTTACAATGTAAGCGGCCATATAAATCTTTTAAAATAAATAAAGAAAAGGTGCCTGTAATCTTTTGTGTGAAGTTGTTGGGACCTGAGATTGTGGTGTTGATATAAAAGTGAAGTAAAAGTAAAAGCAGGGGAATGGAATATTTTCGTAGTGTGCATAATACAAGAAGAAGAGACCAGGTCACATAGGAACAAGTATATCCCAAATATAAATACATTGAAGTGTTTTGTAATAAAAAGAGAATGAATGAGCATTGAATCAGAACAGAAATATACAAAGGAATGATGAATTGGTTGAGATAATAGGAAAGATCAAGGAAGAAATAGTTGGATGGAATGATGGGCTCCTCAAAAAGGGAAAATAAGAAACTTCAAGAAAAGACAATGTCTAGAGTGGTGTATAACACAATGAAAGTGTTTTTGGCTTTGAAACCGAAGGTGAGTCACTCAATAATGCAACATTGCTGTGAAGGATAACACAGTTTTAGGCGACGGTAATACAGTTTATAAATCATGGAAAGTAATATTCTATTATATTCTATATTAAAAATGAAGTCTTCTCAGAATAAAAAGCAAGACATAACTATCTTAAATTAGAAATGATGAGTTATTCCAAGAGCCAGATTGGTCTAGTGCAGTGGTGGCGAACCTATGGCACACGTGCCAGAGGTGGCAATCAGAGCCCTCTCTGTGGGCACACACGACGTTGCCCCAGCCTCACCTCCCCCCGCAACCCCCCTCACCAGCAGCCTGCCCGGAAGAGAAGCTTCCCCATGCGGAGCAGCGCAACCAAGCACATGGCAGCCGGGCTGCAGGGGCAAGACTCTGCCCTCGCGCCCCATGACGTGCAGATGATGCTGCGGGATGCGGGCTGAGGGCATGGCCGCCATGGTGCTGCAAGGCTGCATGGGCGATCTGTGGTGAGTGGCCCTGTGGGTGGGTGGAGGTTTAGGTTTAGGTTTTAGGTTTTATTCAATTTATACCCCGCCCTTCTCCTAGCGGACTCAGGGTGGCTTACAGCAAGTTAAAAAACAGACAAACCATACAAAATACTAAGTTTAAAATACAATTAAAATGAAATATTGATTTTTTGCCGTTTCTTTTTAAAATTTGTTAAAAACCAAATTAAAATCAAATTAAAATCAAATTAAAATATCCCTTAGGCCAGTCCCGCTAGCTGGAATAGCCATGTCTTGAGGGCGCGGCGGAAGGAGGGGAGATCCAGAATGACCCGGATCTCTGGGGGTAATTCGTTCCATAGGGAGGGGGCTCCAACCGAGAAGGCCCTCCCCCTGGGGGTCGCAAGCCGGCACTGTCTGACTGACGGCACCCTGAGGAGACCCTCTCTGTGGGAGCGTATCGGCCGATGAGAGGTAATCTGTGGCAGAAGGCGGTCTCGGAGATAACCAGGTCCGATGCCATGGCGCGCTTTAAAGATGATAATCAACACCTTGAAGCGCACCCGAAAAGCCACCGGTAGCCAGTGCAGTTCGCGCAGCAGCG
>NW_015386907.1:256435-267609 GCF_001527695.2 Protobothrops mucrosquamatus | reverse complement strand
TTCTTCTATTTCTTTGCACTGTTCATTTAAGAGGGCATTCTTATCTCTTCTAGCTATTCTCTGGAATTCTGCATTCAGTTGGGTGTATCTTTCTCTTTCTCCCTTGCCTTTCGCTTCCCTTCTTTCCTCAGCTATTTGCAAAGCTTCCTCAGACAGCCATTTTGCTTTCTTGCATTTCTTTTTCTTTGGGATGGTTTTAGTTGCTACCTCTTGTACAATGTTGCGAACCTCCGTCCATAATTCTTCAGGCACTCTGTCTATCAGATCTAATTCCTTAAATCTATTTGTCACCTCTACTGTATATTCATCAGGGATATGAATTAGTTCATACCTGAGTGGCCTAGTGTTTTTCCCTACTTTCTTCAATTTAAGCCTACATTTTGCAACGAGAAGCTCATGATCTGAGCCACAGTCAGCTCCTGGTCTTGTTTTTACTGACTGTATAGAGCTTCTCCATCTTTGGCTGCAGAGCACATGGTCAATCTGATTTCTGTGTTGACCGTCTGGTGATGTCCATGTGTAGAGCCGTCTCTTGGGTTGTTGGAAAAGAGTGTTTGCTATGACCATCGTATTCTCTTGACAAAATTCTATCAGCCTGTGCCCTGTTTCATTTTGTACTCCAAGGCCAAACTTGCCTGTTATTCCAGTTATCTTTTGGCTTCCTACTTTAGCATTCCAATCCCCCATGATGATAAGGACATCATTTTTTGGTGTAGATTCTATAAGGTGCTATAGGGCTTCATAGAACTGGTCAATTTCAGCCTCTTTAGCACCAGTGGTTGGGGCATAGACTTGGACTACTGTGATATTGAATGGTTTGCCTTGCATTTGCACTGAGATCATTCTGTCATTTTGGGGATTGTATCCCAGTATTGCTTTTCCTACTCTTCTATTTCTTCTGAGGGATTCTTGCCCACAGTAGTATACCTGATGGTCCTCTGAATTAAATTCACCCATTCCTGTCCATTTTAGTTCGCTGGTTCCTAAGATGTCGATGTTCAGTCTTGTCATCTCTTGTTTGACCATGTCCAGTTTGCCTTGATTCATGGATCTTACATTCCAGGTTCCTATGGAGAAAAGATCTTTACAGCATCGGACTTTCCTTTCACCACCAGATGCATCCACAGCTGAGTGTCCTTTCGGCTTTGGCCCAGTCGCTTCACTATTTCTGGTGCTACTAGTACTAGCCCTCTGCTCTTCCCCAGTAGCATATTGGACACCTTCCGACCTGAGGGGCTCATCTTCCAGTGTCATATCTTTTTGCCTTTTGCTACTGTCCAGGGGGTTTTCATGGCAAAGATACTGGAGTGGGTTGCCATTTCCTTCTCCAGTGGATCACGTTTTGTCAGAACTCTCTGCTGTGACCTGTCCGTCTTGGGTGGCCCTGCACGGCATAGCTCATAGCTTCATTGAGTTACGCAAGCCCCTTCGCCACGACAAGGCAGTAATCCATGAAGGAGTTTGGACTACAAAAGCACTAAAATAGGGAAGAAAGGAAGAAATATATTACTTAAAGCCTTTTCTAAAATGGCAGAAGAAATTTGCATTCAAGACATATGGAGAGAAAAAAATCCAAAAAAAATTGCAATATACATTTTATTCAAATAGACACAAATCATGGTCTAGAATTGATATGATATGGATATCCTCTGAACTTAGCACTATGATACAAGAAATAGAGATAGAAACTAATTTCTGGGCAGATAATAATCCAATAAAAATGACTTGGAGAGGAACCAAGAAAAAAAAATTAAGATGGTCCCTGAACAAATCTATATTGAAAGAAAAAGAATTTATACAACTAGCGACAAAGGAAATGGACTTTTTTTTCAAAATAAATAAGAAAGAAGAGACATCACTTCAAAATGTGTGGGATAGAGCTAAAGCATATTTTAGAGCAGTGATGGCGAACCTTTTAGAGACCGAGTGCCCAAACTGCAACCCAAAACCCACTTATTTATTGCAAAGTGCCAGAGCTGCATCAGGATTGTGGTGCTCTCAGGGGGGGCAGGGGACGTGGCCCACTGGGTGGGCATGGCTGCAGTGATCACGGCAGACTGGGTGAGTGTGGCTGGGGCCAAGGTGGCGGGGGCCAGTCCCTCGCCATCTCTGGGGCATCCCTGGGGGGCCAACGCTGCTTGCTCACTCACTTCCTGCCCTGTCGCTTCCAAACGCCACATGCTCGCTACTCTGGCAAACTCTGCTGGGGCAATGGTGCGCGTGCCCACAGAGAGGGCTCTAAGTGCCGCCTCTGGCACGCGTGCCATAGGTTCGCCACCACTGTTTTAGAGGGTTGTCTATAACTTATACTGCTAAAAAGAACAAAGAAAGAAAACAACAGTTAAAGCTGAAGGAAGAATTTAGGAAATTAGAATTAGAATTACAAATAGACCCACAAAAGAAAACACTTAAAAAGCAAATGGAAATAATAAAACATAAATTAATCCTTGTAGAGGCGGAAACAATGGCTCAAGAAATTAAATGGGTTAAACAGAACCTCTTTGAAAATGCTAACAAACCCGGGACATGGTTAGCACATAAATTGAAAAAAGAAAAAGAGAAAAGCCTGATAAACAAGTTGCAAGATTCAAAAGGTGAATTACAGTTTCATAATAATACAATAAAAAAAATCATCAAAGATTTTTATGAGACACTTTATGATACAGAGGAAACTTCAAAAGAAAAAATACAGCAGTACTTAAAAAAGCAGATCTACCAAAAATTCCAGAGAATATTCAAAACATATTAAATGGAAAAATATCAATGATGGAGATAACAGGCCATAAAAAGGCAAAGAAATGACAAGACCCTGGGCCCAGATGGACTACCTGCAGAACTTTACAAATCCTTGCAATATATATTAAGCCCAATAATGAAACAACTGTGTAATGAAATACTTTTGGAGGCTAAAATACCAAATACATGGACAGAAGCTAATATTACTTTAATACCTAAAGAAGATTCTGACTTGTCAGAAATAAAAAAAATTATAGACCGATATCATTATTAAACATAAGATTATAAAATTTTTGCCTCAATAACAGCAGAAAGATTAAAGAAATTTCTGACTAAATTTATACATACAGACCAAAATGGTTTTTTACCTAAAAGACAAATAAAAAATAACTTAAGAATGATTCTAGATGTTTTGGAGTACTATGAAACTCAGCCAGGGAAACAGATGGCATTAATATTTCTAGATGCACAGAAGGCGTTTGATAACGTAAATTGGCAATTCATGTTCCAGCAACTAGAAGAAATGGACTTTGGAGGAAATGTTATAAACATAATCAAAACAATTTATAACAAACAAACAGCTAAAGTAATTGTAAATGGAGATTTTACAGAAAATTTTAATATTAAAAAAGGCACAAGACAGGGATGTCCACTATCCCCATTACTATTTATATTAACACTGGAAGTATTGAATAGAAACATCAGGCAAGATATAGAAATTAAAGGACTGGAGATAAAAGATGAAAAATATAAACTACAAGCATTTGCAGACAACTTGGTTTTTATACTAGATAACAACCGCTTGAAACAAGCGTCAAGCTTATGGAGAAAATAGAAGAATTTGGAGAAATGGCAGGGTTGAAAATAAATAGAGAAAAGACTAAAGTGTTAACTAAAAATCTTACAGAAAAACAGAAAAATCAACTAGCGAAAAAAACAAACCTCCAAATAGTTAAAAAAAAGTTAAATATTTGGGAATCCATCTAACAGCAAGATGTGCAACAATTAAAGACGATAACTACATAAGATTATTAAAACAAATAAAATTAGATCTGGAAAAGTAGAAAAATCTACAACTTCGTTGGTGGGGAGAATAGCAACAGTGAAAATGAATATCTTACCAAAAATACTTTTTTTATTTCAAACAATACCTATAAGATTGGGAAAAACCTTTTTTGATGAGCTAAACAAAATAATACTGAAATTTATTTGGCAAGGAAAAAAAGCCAGAATTAGACTGAAAATGTTACAAGAAGCGAAAGAAAATGGAGGACTTGGACTGCCGGACTGGACGTTATATTACCAAGCAACAATATTAACATGGATAAAAGAGTGGATAATGCTTAGAGACAAAAGATTACTATACCTAGAGGGGCATGACCTACAATTGGGATGGCATGCCTTTCTGTGGTATGGGAAGAATAAAATACATAGATATTTTCAAAATCATTATATAAGAAATGCACTTTTCTTAGAATGGGAAAAAATAAAAGCGAAAATTTATATTAAAATACCTGGATGGCTTTCAACAATGGAAGCGTTTGCTTACCCAAACTTGATTAACTATGAGAAAATTGTGACCTGTAAAGATATTTTGGACAATGAAGGGAAATTGTATAGACAAGATTTAGAAGAGCAGGGTATTGATTTATCATGGTGGCCATATTTGCAAATTCAAACGAGATATGAAAAAGATGTTAAAACAATGGGATTTTACAAAGAACAGACAGAATTTGACCAGATATTGCTGAAAACAGATGAAAAACTGATTAAAAAACTTTACAAATATTTGCTAAGCTTAAAGATGGAAGAGGAACAAGTAAAAGAAACAATGATAATATGGGCAAAGAACTTTGGATATAATATAGAATTAGAAAAGTGGCAAAGCTTATGGGAAAGAAACTCTAAAATAACAAAAGCGGCAACATATAAAGAAAACTTATACAAAATGTTTTATAGATGGCATTTAACACCGGTGAGATTAGCAAAAATATTTTTAAAAATGTCTAATAAGTGTTGGAAATGTAAACAAAAACCAGGTACTTACTATCATATCTCGTGGACATGCCCTAAAGCTAAAAGATTTTGGTCAAGAATACACATATGGTTAGAGAAAATGATTAAAAAACATATTAATTTAAATTAGGTGTAATATGTTAGCTTTTTATCATTTGTCAGCCGCCCTGAGTCCGAAAGGAGAAGGGCGGGATATAAATACAATTAATAAATAAATAAAATAAATAAATATAGACTTTAAGCCAGAATTGTTTTTGTTAGGCATAATAATAGGAAACTATGAGAAAGAATGTATATACTTAATTTTACATGTATTAACTGCAGCAAGAATAGTATTTGCTCAATATTGGAAAAATGAAAACCTATCAATGGAGGAAGAATTAATTAAGAAAATCTTAGATTGTGCAGAAATGGACAGATTGACATTGAAGATAAAAGAAAGAAGATTCAGTATACTTTAGAACATGGGACAATTTTTATCAATGGCTAGAAAAACGAGTTACAGAGAAAGGAATGTGATATGTACTATGTATGCTCCCATCACTGGAGATTTTTAAGAAGAGGCTAGACAGTCACTTTTCTGAAATGGTATAGGTTCTCCTGCTTGAGCAGGGGGCTGGACTAGAAGACCTCCAAGGTCCCTTCTAATTTCTATTCTGTTCTGTTCTGTTCTGTTCTGTTCTGTTCTATAGCATTTTAAAACGTCAAATACAAATAGATGCCACTTGGTACCAAACTGAAGTATCATCTTTTTATTTAGTGACAGGAGCATTCTAGGGTTTTAGGCAAGGCTCTATCCCAGCACTAATTGGAAGGGTGAGATATTGAATCTAGGACCTGCTGGAATCACCTAGACAGATACTCTACCAATGAGCATGCCTTTCTCCATGAAATCTGGTACCCACTGTAATGGAGAGTGTTGGGCTTGGGGGGGGGTATTCTGGTACAGTATATCAGTTCTTAGGCTGCTTATCTGTCATCTGCTCAGGTTCAATAATGCCGTTCTTCCTTTTGATTTTGTTTAGGGGCTTCTGCTTCTTCAACTCTGTTGCCATTGCTGCTAAGCTTCTACAACAAAAACTTGCCATAAGTAAAATCCTTGTTTTGGATTGGGTAAGGCTTTTTCTCTTTTTGCTTCAGTGATCATTTACTGTCTTAATAAGATTTGGCTTTAGGCTCTTTGTCTTCCCTCATGGATTTCTGCTGAAGTTCTTCTGACATGAACTTCCAATGTCTACCCTGAATGCTATATCTATACTGAATTGGGCCTTATCTTTGATAAGGTGGCATCAGCGCCTTTTTCAGATGCTCAGATTCGTCATGCAGTTATTTAAAAGAGTGAGATATCATGGTGCCTAATATTTAGCACAATTCTGTGAGAACATCAGAATCTTGTGTGGGAATGTTAAACTAGTGAAATTTTGGCATTCTTCTCTGAACTCTTGCAAGTTATGTGAAAACACCAACATCTTGTGAGCTTTGGTGATTTTGTGAGTTTATAAAGGTACATTTGCTGCCTACATGTGCCATGATTTTGATACCAAGCTGACTCGTCTACTCATGTTTTACTTTGTGTTGGCAGGATATCCATCATGGCAATGGGACCCAGCAGGCATTCTACAGTGATCCCAGTGTGCTTTACATCTCCCTCCATCGCTATGACAATGGCAATTTCTTCCCAGGCAGTGGAGCTCCTGAAGAGGTATGTGTGCTCCTTTATTTTTTTGAATCTGATCTTGTAGAACAAGAGGTGCTGAAGCTGGAACCAGCTTGGAATATGTAGGTAAAAAACAGTTATTTTTTAAATCCCAAAGTGTTCCAGAAATATGAAGGGAGAGATAAAACTCCACCTTGAATTGGGTGCCATCTGTTTGTTTCAGTGGAGCAAAAAAAGAAAGAAAAAAAGGGTAAAAAGAGAAGAAGATATGTAGTGCAAATATTCTGTTGGAACTAGCAAGGAGGGCCCTCTATATTCACTCTATGTAGACAGAGAAGAAAAAGTTATTGATTTTTTTCTTGTTATGAAGATGCCATTTTATGTGGGCAGAGCTTGGAAAGGAGGATGGCTGGCAGTTCTCCGCTGACTTTCTGAGAGGGTTGTATTTCCAGAACAAATATCAATAGGAGACAGATTTGCTGTGTATATCTTTACAAGCAAAACATGGGGATGATCTTACAAAATGGAATCTGTCACAGCATAAACATAATTCATGAAGTCTCAATTAATTTGCTTCTCTGACATTATATATGAGAGAGCGCACACACACTGGATACACAAAAAGTGTATGTGACCTCACCATCACAAGACCTACTGACCACACAAAGCCCTTATAAGCAGAAGAACACAGACACTGACATCCCCTAAATTCCACTGAAGATGTTACCTAGCCTGGTAACGAAACATTCGGAAAAAAACCCACAAGCTTGGAGAACGAACCTCCACCCTCACACAAAAAGTAGATGTTTGAAAGATTGTTTACCAAAATTCCCTGTATTTTAGGAAATATTATGCACAAAAACATGTATATTTGACTACTAAATTGTGAGTGAATTACAAACATTTTTTTACATTTTTTTATCCTGCCTTTATTATTTTTATAAATAACTCAGGGCAGTGGACATACCTAATATTCCTTCTTCCTCCTATTTTCCTCACAACAACAATCCTATGTGGTGAGTTGGGCTGAGAGAAAGTGACTGACCCAAAGTCACCCAGTCAGCTTTCATGACTAAGGTGGGACTAGAACTCAGTTTCCTGGTTTCTAGCCTGATGCCTTAACCACTAGACCATTTTAAAAATAGTTTATATAAAATGTACCATAACTGTCTAATACTTAAATGCATATAACATTGACCAAAACCAAATTCATACTAATCTGTACATCCCTTGTACTAATCTGGCCACCCACTGCCATACTTCAAGATTAACAATTCTCAGGAGATATCCTGCTCATTGCTACCCACTAGAATCCAGTAACAGAATCCAGAAGCTCCCCTCTCTGGGATTTATACCTATATATTTTTCCTCCCAGACCTTGACAGCTCTCTGAATGGTAAACCCTGTGGCTGGGGGCTTTTGTTATCCACCATGTTTCTTTCTTCCAGGTGGGCAATGGGATGGGTGTAGGTTACAATGTAAACATTGCCTGGACTGGTGGTGTGGATCCCTCTATTGGTGATGTGGAATATCTGACAGCCTTCAGGTAGGGTTGTTATCCTGAATGTACCCGAATGTTTTTCTCCTGGAATGTGCCAAGGGGTGGTTTGTCATTATCGAGAAATGATTATTCTGAAAGGAAGTGATTCATGGTATTCCAGACATTGTTCGGCCCCAGGGACAGGGTTTGCGGCAGTTAGGGTGTCACTGATTTGAATGGGTAGAGGTTGTACTACTTAGGATTTTTTAATGGTTATTTTGGTGAACTTCATCTACATCCTTTAAGACTTACACACATTTTAATGTATTTGCTGCTGGAAAGTGATGGGAAATTCCACATTCACTTTTCAGCAATTTGCTGCTAAAAGTCAGTGTTAACAGTTTGTGACTCTGCAGGCCACAAAAGAAAATTTATGATTTCCCATGATTTCCCTTCCCTCCTCTCCAACTACAGTATATGAAAGTCCAGGGAGATTGGCCTTGGACATAGTTGTCTTGGCTTCACTTGTCCCAGCCTCTAGAGGGAATTTTGCATAAATTCCTTAAAGTTGTTATGAGGTAAACAAAGTAAAGATTACATGATGACAATAGTGTCATAATCCTGTCAAATTTATTTCTTCATCTGTCTCTTAGTAAGGGCCCTTGTGGTGACACTTCCAGGAGGCAAAATTGTCTTAGGAACTTTAAACAACTGCATAGTCCAAGACATTTCCTAATGAGATGAAAATAAGCTGGCCCTCCTTCCCACTTCAACTCTGGCAGTGGGACAGTTTTTTTCACTGTGTTTGAAGGTCACTGCATTCGGAGCAACTAAGACAGGCTATGTGTTCCACAGCTCTCTCTTAGTATGTTCTGCTGCCACTTAGCATTTGATGCTTGAGATGACCACCTCTGCCTATTGGTAGAGCTGGCCTCATAAATATTTTATAAATTTGTTTTTGTGGACCATTGTTTTTATTCAAGAAAGCTTAAGTTACCGGTATGCCATAAAAAGGTGTTTCAGGGGTCACAAGATTTGCTTGTTGGTTTTGCTTCAACAGACTAACATAGCTCCCACTCTAGAAATTGTTTAGTACAATTAGGAGGAACCTTCTAATATCCCATGATTGTTTTCCATCTCTGACTTGAATAATCTGTAGCAGCCTTCCCCAAATCACTTCTCTTTAGTTGTGTTGGATTACAAGACATAATTTCTAGCATTCATAGCGAAAAGCCACAATAATGTACTGTGGAAGTTATAATTCTGAATGGTACCAAGTTGAGGAAGGCTTGTCTACAGATATGTAGCTCAGTTTAGTTAAGTGCATTGGAGGAAGTTACAAAGGCTCAGATGGGAAGGCTGAAATGGCTGGAATTTCCCTAATCCATACATTGCAGTTGATCCAGAGCTAATGCTGTCCTGCCGCCTCTTCCTAAGAGAAATCTGAGAGCTATTTTGTGTCCTCCAGGACTGTGGTGATGCCTATAGCCCACGAGTTCTCCCCAGATATGGTCCTTGTTTCTGCTGGCTTCGATGCTGTTGAGGGACACTTGTCCCCGTTGGGTGGATATTCCGTCACAGCCAAATGTGAGTTTGAGGAACATAGGGGAGGGTCCCTTCCCAGTTTTAAATAGAGCAAACTATTAACAGTTGAGAAAGGTATGAATATAACTGTACCCAGCTCAGTTCTGTTGTGTATTGTCCACTGTATACCTCAAATCAACTATTTTGAATATGCTTTCATCTTGATATTTTTATTGTTTTGTTTGTGAAGATGACCTCTAATGATAGCCTAATGGTAGGCTACAGTGCCATAGGACTTAATATTACATTCTGTGTTTTTTCCCTCACCATTTATTTATACGTTTTTCCTATGTTCCATACTTCATTTTTCATTATTTGCATCCCAGGCTTCTGTTCTTTTGGTGTCTTCTTCCAATAGAACAGCTTTACCTCTTTCTGGGAGAAACCATATATATCTATAGTGGTATAAATAAAACAACAAAAATTTTGTCAGTGACATTGATATACCAAATAACGTCTACTGTGGAGCTCAAAGTACAGTGGTTTGCATAAGATTCCTAGTGCCTCCAAGCCAACCAAAGACTGATTCCATACCTACTTACTATTACCTACATCCATTTTAGTCCAGACTTGTCCATTGAGAAATGGTCATGCTGGCCAAGGTTTATTTATTTATTTATTCAATTTCTGTAGCTTCCCATCTCAGTCTATGACTCTGGGTGGCTTACGATTCAAAATATATATTACAATTAAAACATGAAAAACATTTTAAAATGATAAAAAAAACAATAAAAATATTCAAAATAAATATACATAGCAGCTGAGATACTTGGCCAGTTGCAATATAGCCAGGAAACAGGACCCTTAACACATTCAGCATTATGAGAACTGGAAGCCACTAAGTTGAGAAAAATCATCTTCTATTCCCCACCACTCCATGGAATGGCTTTAGTTGCCAAGCCCTGCCTCATTTTGACAGTAAACATGAGGTGAGGTTGTTGCCTAGTCAGAATAGCTCTTAAAATATTAATGTAAATAACCAAGGGAGATGCAACATCTCTACCTACCTCTGCATATTTTAGAAATATTACCATTATAACTCATGCAAACTGTTCTGATAGATAGAAATGGGGAATCTGTGGCTCTCAAAATTCTGCTAAATTACAGTTCTAGCAGTGCTAATTAACCTAGCCAAGAATGCTGGAAATTGTAGTTCAGCAAATATGGAGGGACACAGGTTTCTTAACCTTAGCAAAAGCCATTTAAATTATAGAGTTCCAGCACCAGTATGTATATAGGAGGATGTTTTTTGATAGCAATTCAGATTGCTCATCATCTCCTCTTTACAAGTAATAGCTTTTCTGACATGCTTTTCCCAGCCTCGTTACCTGAAAACTGTTTTATTGCCAGTGCATAGAAAAGCTTGTATACTGTATTACTGAGCTATAGTCTCTCCACACGTTCTGATGATGCTACAATAGTTGGAGTTGCAGCTCTTTTTATCTCTGATAATTTCTCCATGGAGATCATTTATCTCTACCTCGTTGATTTTTTGAGCTGTATGTGTTAGATCGCGCAGGCAGTAAGACACGAGTCGAGTGACAGTCAGCTCTTGGTTTATTGGCAAGGCATCAAGTAAATCCGGACTGGCTCTCTGGGCCAGGGGAGCCCTCTTTTATGGGATTCCCCTGGCTTGTAATCACACAATTCCATTGGCTGGCAAGACCCTGTTGCTAGTTAGCCAACCAGCAACGGGCATGA
>NW_015386907.1:248032-252974 GCF_001527695.2 Protobothrops mucrosquamatus | reverse complement strand
TGTTGCTAGTTAGCCAACCAGCAACGGGCATGAAACTGTATGCAGATGGAGAAGGGCAATCACCCTTAATGGGCGATCAATGGTGAAGGGCAATCACCCTTAATGGGCGATCAATGGTGAAGGGCAATCACCCTTAATGGGTGATCAGGATATGCATAGGGGATTAAGGGGGGGGGAATACAAAGAACACAACAGTATGTCTCATACAAGCATTATTAAAAACACAGAGCACAGATGTTCCTGGGTAGTAGCTTAGAGACTATTTACCCTGCTTCCAAGCTCTAAATAGCTTCATCACTGTTTTCAGAAATGTTGAGGATACTGTTTTTCATCACAATAGACATCCATGACTTTCTTCAGTTTCTAGCAGAGATGGAAGATGGAGAGCAATGTAAAATCTAAAGCAGAAATCACTAATTCATGTTTCTTCTTGGTCATGTAGGTTTTGGGCACCTGACCAAACAACTAATGAAACTGGCAGATGGGCGTGTTATCCTAGCTTTAGAAGGTGGTCATGACCTGACTGCCATCTGTGATGCCTCTGAAGTCTGTGTCTCTGCCTTGCTTGGCCTTGAGGTGAGTACAGGTAGCACATGAATGTAGGTGCTGGGAAAGTCTCAATCACGGGCTTGGAATGGATCGAAAGTTTCCAACAATGGTTGGCTGTGATTTTGTTCATGCTTTTGAAAAGAGAACTGGCATTCAACAGGGTAGAGCTGTAAATGAGAAACACGAATAAAAGCATAACTGCCCAGACACATTAATGCATGTCAGTTTCTGATTAAGAACACATTTTTAAATGTAACTGTTTAATTCATAGCCCACCTTTCTATTCATGCAAAGCTCAAGGTAGCTAAAAATTATTGCAAGAATTATTAATTTAAAAGTGTTAAAATCAAGACAAAAATTAATCACTTGTTAAAGCCTCGCAAAAGAACAACATCTTTACAAATATTCTAAACACTGAGTGAATGAGGCCCAAATATAGGCCCTCTCCTGTGTGTCAGGTAAGCAAGCCTCTAATAATGTATGTTAAAAAGGACTATTCTGTAGGAAGGAACATGTCCATGACAGAAACACAATCACTCAGTTGACTATTAACCTCTTCAGTGGTATCTGCATAAGGCTTATCCTGAAATTGACAAAATATCTATTTTCCAGTGTGGAAAATGGAGCAATATAAATAGTAAGGTCTCTTATAATCCAAGTTATAGAAGAAAATAAAATAAACCAGTTGCGAACATGGATAGATGGGAAAATGCAGATCTATTTTAGATAGATGTGCAGAGTTTATGAGATGTAGGCATAAAAATGTCAAGTTTCTAGAAGTGCAGAAGCCGTGGGGGGAAATGGGAATGTTAAAGCAAAATATATACATTTATTTTTTATGATATCTCATATATACAGTATACCAATATTAGAGGCAGAGCACAAAGAGACATGCAGACTGCTACATTTAAGCACAGGTACCTTATTAATGAATATCAAAGACATAAGAAAAAAGAAATAGAAAAAAACAAATCTCAAACAGAAATAGAAACAAAGCTCATATATTCACAACATTAAGTGGATGGAATGGTACTTGAAGGCTTTGTGGGAAATGGAAGTAGAATTTGTTTTGGCTTTTTTGCTGCCATTTCCCAATCATTTTCTCACGCACCCTTGTGTGCCTCTTTATTTGAACTATTTTTCCTTTCTCGTGACTGCTAGCCAGATGTGAAAGCAAGCAACTAAACTCTTGAGTTTCCTTTGTTGCAGTTGGAACAGCTGGATCAAGCTCTTTTCCAACAGAAACCCAATGCAAATGCCATAGCCACATTGGAGAATGTCATTGAAATCCAGAGTAAGTTTTGGGGGCATGGGCTTGGTGCTTTCATGTTTCATTTTCTCATGGGAAAAAAGATATTTCTTGAAGAAAAGCTTGAATTAGTGATTTATTTATCCAGCGATTGCTCTGTAGTATAAAATAGTGTTTCTCAACCTTGAAAGCTTTAAGATATGTGGACTTCAACTCCCAGAATTCCCCAGCCAGCATACTGATATGAAAAATGGCAGCATTATGCTGACAAAAGCCAAGTTGCCTCTTTTAATAGAATAACAGAATAATAGAGTTGGAAGGGACTTTGGAGGTCTTCTAGTCCAACCCCCGGCTCAAGCAGGAGACCGTATACTATTCTGCAAAATGGGTCTCCAATGTCTTCTTAAAAACCTCCAGTAATGGAGCACCCACAACTTCTGAAGGCAACCTGTTCCACTGATTATTTGTTCTCACTGTCAGGAAATTTCTTCTTAGTTCTAGGTTGGATCTCTCTTTCATAAGTTTCCATCCGTTACTTATTGTGAGGGTAGAGGTTCGTTCTCCGAGCTTGTGGGTTGGTTTCCAAACATTTCATTACCAGGCTAGGTAACATCTTCAGCAGAATTTAGGGAATGTCAGTATCAGTGTTCTTCTGCTTATAAGGGCTTCGTGTAGTCAGTAGGTCTTGTGATGGGAGGATCACGTCAGGCGAGGGTCTTGTGATGGGTCAGATGTGGGTCACGTCAGGTGAAGGTCTTGTGATGAGGAGGTCATGTCGGGAGGGTCATTGGGAGATGAAGTGCTGGTTGGGATGTGTGTGTGGGTTGGTTGAGGGTTGGTGCTGTCGCTGGTTAGGTGTGCGGTTGATTTGAATTCTCGGGTTTGTAGGCTGGTTGTAGGTCAATGTGTCTGTTGATGGAATTGCTTGTGGAGTGCCGGACTTCAATAAACTCCCGTGCGTGGTGGGTGGTAGCTTGGCCAATAATTCCTGTATTGCTCCAATCGAATTGGTGCTGTTCGATGTCAGTGTGGGTAGAGATTTGGGATCGTGGTTATTGACTGCCAGCTGGTGTTCATGGATTCTGGTTTTCAATTGATATGATGTTTTTCCCATGTAGAATTGGTTGCAATTGTTACAGTTGATTTTATAAATTACATTGTTTCTTTCATCCTTCTGTATCTTGTCTTTGGTTCTGGATAATTCCTGGTGGAGTGTGGCTGTGGATTTGTGGGCTGTTGCTATTCCTAGATGGAGAATTCTGGCTCTTATTTCCAACACCTCTTTTGTTTATGGTAGGGTTAGTTTTTGCGTGGTGGTTGGCTGTATGGTATGTTGCAGTTTGGGTGCTGTGTGTCGGAATACAAAGTTTTTTGGATAGCCATTGCAGAGAAAGACGTCAAGCAGCTGTTTCTCTTCTGCTTTTCTTAGTGCTGTGGTGCTGCAGTGTGTCTTGGCCCTTCTGAAGAGGGTCTGGACGCAGCTTCTTTTGCGTGCGGTGGGGTGGCTTCTTGCAAAGCTGAAGGTCTGATCTGTGTGAGTGGGTTTGCGGTAGACTCAGGTTTCCAGTTCTCCATTGTCTAGTCTCCTTATGTCAATGTTGAGGAATGAGAGTCTTTTGTCTGTTTCCTCGTCACGTGTGAATTTGATCCAGGGGAATATGTTATTGAGTAGGTGATGTGTTTCTTCAGTTTGGGAGCGTTTGGTGATGACGAAGGTATCGTCGATGTAGTGTGTCCAAAATTTTGGTTGGATGGTTGGTAGGGCTATAGATTTGAGTCATTGCATGACTGCTTCTGCTATTAGGCCTGATATGGGTGATCCCATTGGGGTACCTTGTACTTGCGTGTAGATTTTCCCCTTGAACATGAAGTATGTGTTGAGGCATAGATCCAGAAGTTTCATGATGGTTTCTGTGGACATGGAGTGTTCTGTGGCAGAGTCATCTTTGTGGGTATGGTGTTTAGTGAGTAGGTGGTGTATGGTTTGTTTAGCCAGGTTGATGTCAATTGAGGTGAAGAGTGCAGTGATTTCTTCCTTGTTGCTCTTGGTGTGCTTGATGAGTTGGAGAAACTGTTCCAGGTTGAGTCGTTGACCAAGTGTCGTGAGTTTCCTCTGCAGGTTTTTTTTGCTAGTTTCTACGTCGATGTACTGGGTAGAGACACAATTGGGTGTAAGGGGATCCCATTCTTGTGTATTTTTAGGAGTCCGTAGAACCTGGGTGTGGAGGAGTCTTGTGGTTGCATATGGCAGGGCTTTTCAACCTTTTCGTCCATTGTACCACTTTTAGGATATGGCAATATCCGAGTACCACCAGTCGCCTAACAAGGTGTCAAAAATTTGACCCCCCCCCAAAAAAGGAAAAAAGTGATAAAGTACAGGTAGTCCTTGACTTACAACAGTTTGCTTAGTGACTGTTTGAAGTTACAACGACACTGAAAAAAGTGACTTATGTCCATTTTTCACACTTATGACTGTTTCAGTGTCCCCAGGATCACATGATTTATGACAGTCACAGTGTCCCAGAGTCATGTGATCCCCTTTTGCAACCTTCTGACAAGCAAAGTCAATGGTGAAACCAGATTCACTTAACAACCATTTATATCGGGTGCAGCTGCAGAAAAAGCAGCAAAAATAGAAAAAAGAGAGAATGCATTTCATTAACGGAGAACAAAGGAACAGTGAGTGACTCAGACTTAAGGGGGAAAATAGGCTAAAAATAAATTTAAAAAGACACAACACAACAACGTATTTTCTGCTGTGAAAAGATATTTCTCAGGTTCGTTCCTCCAGCTTGGGAGTAAGCCTTCAGTGTGGACGAAGAAAAAAAAATGACACTGAGCAAAGCAAGCTGCCAGAAAGTGGATTTTATTACAGAAGCCAGATAGAGAAGTGATTCAGCAATGGCTTCTGGACTAGCTAGTAAAAAACACCTAAATGTACAATTTATGTGTCAACGGCCCTGCCTGAGCTGGCCGACGTGATAGCCGGGGTGGCGGTTGGGACCCCCAGACTTATAGTCATGGGGGATCTCAACCTGCCATCAGCGGGTGAAACGTCGGCGGTGGCTCGGGAGTTCTTGGCCTCCATGACGACCATGGACTTGACCCAATTAGTTCATGCCCCCACTCACACGGGAGGACACA